>NW_020855041.1:0-11296 GCF_000972845.2 Larimichthys crocea | reverse complement strand
GATAAAACACGTCATATCCTGATAAAACACATCATATCCCGATTAAAACACGTCATATCCTTATAAAACACATCATATCCCGATTAAGAGTGGGGTGTGTGCGTTAGGATTTGCAGTGAGAATGGAAAACGAAGTAGCTATAGAAGACGCCCCCGCCACATTTAAGTCACTGGTGTGGCGGCATTTTGGATTCCCAATTGTGGATATAAACGGCGGCCAAGTGGCTGACAAGACGCAAACAATCTGCAAACATTGTAAGAGAACCCTACCCTACACCGCAGCTTCATAGTTGATTATTTACTTTTATTTATTTATTTAATTTGAGTTTAGTTGTAAAATTTCTTGAAAAGAAAGAAAAGTCAAGTTATACATGAGAGAAACTATTCAGTTTGTGTCAAAATATTTTTACTTGTAAGGAAACTGAAATGCATATGATGCATACCTGACATTTACTTTTCGTTCAGTTTGTGGAAAATGGTTGGCCTGACTTGCCCTTCAAGAGTTAAAACAGTTATAAAGCATTACAAACTGTAACAATAGGGTAAAAGCACAACATTGTTTTGCATTTTGTGTCTTTTAAATAAAAGACAATTTTTTCAAGGCTGTTAAGAAATACCGTTATAATATCGTATCGTATCGTTATCGTGACCTCAATATCGTGTATCGTACCGTATCGTGAGATTAGTGTATTAGTGTAGTGTACACCCCTATTAAAACACGTCATATCCCGATTAAAACACGTCATATCCCGATAAAACACGTCATATCCTGATTAAAACACTTCATATTCCGATAAAACACGTCATATCCCGATAAAACACGTCATATCCCGATTAAACACGTCATATCCTGATTAAAACATGTCATATTCTGATTAAAACACGTCATATCCTGATAAAACACGTCATATCCCGATTAAAACACGTCATATCCCGATAAAACACGTCATATCCTGATTAAAACACGTCATATCCCGATAAAACACGTCATATCCCGATTAAAACACGTCATATCCTGATAAAACACGTCATATCCCGATTAAAACACGTCATATCCCGATAAAACACGTCATATCCCGATTATAACACGTCATATCCTGATAAAACACGTCATATCCCGATAAAACACGTCATATCCCGATTAAAACACGTCATATCCCGATTAAAACACGTCATATCCCGATAAAACACGTCATATCCCGATTAAAACACGTCATATCCCGATTAAAACACGTCATATCCCGATTAAAACACGTCATATTCCGATTAAAACACGTCATATCCCGATAAAACACGTCATATCCCGATAAAACACGTCATATCCTGATTAAAACACGTCATATCCCGATAAAACACGTCATATCCCGATAAAACACGTCATATCCTGATTAAAACACGTCATATCCCGATAAAACACGTCATATCCCGATTAAAACACGTCATATTCTGATTAAAACACGTCATATCCTGATTAAAACACGTCATATCCTGATTAAAACACGTCATATCCCGATAAAACACGTCATATCCCGATAAAACACGTCATATCCTGATTAAAACACGTCATATCCCGATAAAACACGTCATATCCCGATTAAAACATGTCATATCCCGATTAAAACACGTCATATTCTGATTAAAACACTTCATATTCTGATTAAAACACGTCATATTCTGATTAAAACACTTAATATCCTGATTAAAACACGTCATATCCTGATTAAAACATGTCATATTCCGATTAAAACACGTCATATCCTGATTAAAACACGTCATATTCTGATTAAAACACGTCATATCCCCAAAAAAAACACGTCATATCCCAAAAAAAAAAACACGTAATATCCCGATAAAAACACGTAATATCCCGATAAAAACACCCCTAACTTCTACTGGCTCCCCCTGAAGAACTGCGACGCATACATGGTAGAAACACATGAACCAATGAAAATCTGATGAGTTAACTAACTGTAGAGGGAGAAACGCTCCCAAAACTCTCCTGTAACGCTCCTACAACACTCCTGAAAGTCTGAGCCAAAAATCAGTAAAGCTTCAGGACAAGCTCAGTCCACACTTCTAAACTTCTACAGTCTGAAACGAGTCCATGAAGGTTACCTCACACACACACGCACACACTACAGTCTTTAAACAAACACTTGTGTGTTCTTTCAAGTGTGTGTTTGTGTGTCAGTGCCAGTAAGTGACAGAGTGAAAAAGCTAAATCATTCCCAGGTGAAAGTAACACACACTGTGTGTGTGTGTGTGTGTGTGTGTGTGTGTGTGTGTGTGTGTGTGTGTGCGCTCCTCTGAGCTGAACTGATTATTGGACAGAGGGAGAGGTGTTGTGTTACTTCTGCATGACACTGATGATTAGTGATTATTGATAGAGAAGGAAGACAAACAAAGGAAGGAGGAGGAGTGTGACTATACTGTGCACTAATGTGAGACATGTGACTCCACTTCTGATAAACAAGTCCCATGATGCAATGGGGCCCACCCTGATGTCTCCATAGATGGAGGTTGGTTTGGTGTGTGTGTGTGTGTGTGTGTGTGTGTGTGTGTGTGTTTACCTCTTTAGGACACTGATTGTTACAGGAGCCCAACTCCACCTTCGTCTGATCATCAGCTGACGTCAACTTCCTGCAGAGACAAAGTCAGCCAATGAACGAGCAGCGTCCACTCGTCTTCTGTTACCTGCTGACAGACTCACTGAGCTTCGTGTCTCAGTCTGTCCTGTTAAATGTTTTAAACACGTTTTCATTTGGTCGGCGTGTACTGACGTGCACTCCACGTAGAGGATGCTGATCTTGCAGTGGCAGCGCTGGCGGATCATCTGGCTGCAGGACGGGCAGTCGCCAGGGTGACAGGGGCGGGGACAGGTGTGAGGGCAGCCGGGGGGGCGGGGCTTAGAGCAGCCCTCTTCACACACCTCACACTGCAGAGAGATGTGACTGGTCAGATGCTTCTTCATCATGAAGCCTCTCATAACAACTTATTAACTAATTAACGACCTCTTGAGGTCATCACCTTGTTGCCGTCGGTAACCAGGTGACACTCCCTGCTGCAGCTGTGGTTTCTGCAGGTCAAAGGTCGTCCGCAGGGTCGCGTGCAGGAGAAGCGACCACGGCGATGACACGGCACCGGACTGACCTATCAACCCGCAGAGCAGACAGCGTTAAAGACTGAAGGGGGACGAGTGGAGGACGACTGAGGGGACGAGTGAGAGGACAAGTGAGGGGACGAGTGAGAGAGGATGAGTGTGAGGACGAGTGAGAGAGGACGAGTGTGAGAGGACGAGTGAGAGAGGACGAGTGAGAGAGGACGAGTGTGAGGACGAGTGAGAGGTAGAGTGTGGGGACGAGTGAGAGGACGAGTAAGAGGACGAGTGTGAGAGGACGAATGTGGGGACGAGTGAGAGGACGAGTGAGAGAGGACGAGTGAGAGAGGACGAGTGTGAGAGGACGAGTGAGAGGACGAGTGTGAGAGGACGAGTGTGGGGACGAGTGAGAGAGGACGAGTGAGAGAGGAAGAGTGTGAGAGGACGAGTGTGGGGACGAGTGAGAGGACGAGTGTGTGAGGACGAGTGTGAGGACGAGTGAGAGAGGAAGAGTGTGAGGACGAGTGAGACGACGAGTAAGAGGACGAGTGTGAGAGGACGAGACAGACCTATATACACAGCACATATAAACAGGACATATTATACACAAACAATAACACAGCCATATTATACACAGACATATCTACATAGACATATATACACCCGACACATACTACACAGACCACTCTACACAGACCATATATACACAACTCTTATACCCAGTACCTAATACACAGGACATATATACACAGACCTATATAACCCCGAACATAATATACACAAAACATATATACCAGGGGACATATCTACACAGAATATATTACACATACATTATTATACACAGACCTATCTACACGACATATTCACAGGACCATATACAACAGACATCTATACACAAACATATATACAAAGACATATATTCCACAGGACATATTACACAGACATTATCACCGACCTATATGAGATGCTAGATGGAGATTCAATTTATGTCATTACACATGTATACATACAGGCACTGCAAATGCGTAGAGTAAGTAACAAAGGACAAAGAAAAGGGATACAACATGGGGGTAGGGGGAGGAGAAAAAAAAAGAACAACCCCCAGCCTGTTGCTCCTTAAAGGAGTACATTCTGGGAGCAGGACAAAAACACCTCAGCAAATTATAGCACATGTACAATTACACTCTACAACATTGAGACACATTCCACTGGCAACAGGGGATCAGTGGATGGGGGTTTGAGTAATCCCAGCCACAGTCGCAGCCATCCGGTCCTGCAGCAGAGGGCGCTGGTCACAGACCCGGCCTGTCAGGCTGGGGGGGGAATAAGCTGGTGAAGGCGGGTGGATGGGGGGTAGGGCATGAAACCCATCTGTAAGTGTGTGCATGGTGCCGTAGCCCTGGGAGACGTGCCCCCGCCCTGCCCGTAAATCATGGATCTCAGTCCGACAGATGTTATGGCGATGGCATGGCAGTTGCTATGGAGACGGTCCTGCTCAGGTTCATGGCAGAACAGTCAAAAGTGTCAGTAGGCGATGGGGGAGAGGGCATAGCGCGTCTCATTGTAGTGATCATCCTGGGGATTGTTTATTCTAACAGACGCCTTAGGCCAGGCTCTGCTGGTGTGGGGAGGTCAAGATACGATTGGTGGGCAAACAAATTTTAAAAAAAATTTTTCTGTTTGGTTTGTGGCCCCGTAGCTGCCGTTGTCCGCTACAGCCTCTCAGCCCGCTTGGTTCCAAAACGATCCATTTGCCTTTGCAAAACTGTCAGTCTTCTCCATGATTGTAGCCCATTAATCCTGGTTATTTGAGTCTTTCATCGATCCTGTAATGGTGAATGTTACGGTTCTGGTCTCTTTGACGTCGTCCACTTTGCGATTCAAACTGTGATGTTATTCCCATGTTGTTGCGATCCAACACGCGATGTTCTCCATATTCCGGTGCACGGCCTCATTCAGGTCTTCCGACAGTTGCTCAGAGCTAAATTCATTGCTGGGCAGCTTTACGGCTTTGCACGGGGCCTTCAGCATTTTACGCATGCTCGATGAACTCGTGCCAGCCGCTCCAATCAGCAAAAACACTTTCATCAACAATCCGATAGAAAATGTCTTCAACGTCCTCACCGAACGGCCGCCAGACCACACGACCCGCCACTTCTCCCAGGGCGTTCAGAGTAAACCAGCTGCAAACGTTCCGGCAGGACATGCATGTTCCCCCGCACCCGGGTTCTCGTTGTGTCAATTGCGTTTAGAGACCAGCTGATCAGATCCATAATGTTTGATAGATTGGAGAGCGTACAAGGGCGTCTCTTCCATCGTAGACAAAAGACTAGAACCGACAAGAGGCGACGCCTCGTGAGAGCCAAACGAGAATCACCGACATATCTTACCCAGACATGATATACCAGACATATAAACATCGAATATCTACACAGACATATATACATAGACATATATTACATAGACATATTACCAGACATTATAAACATAGGACATATATACACAGACCTATAAACATAGGAATATACACAGACATCTTACATAGACATATATCGACAGACATATCTAACCGACATATTACATAGACATATATACACAGACATATAAACTAGACCTATATACACAGACATATTAAACCAAGACATCTATACACAGAACCTATATACATAGACCATATATACCTAGACATATATACACAGACCAATCTACATAGACATATATTACAACAGACATATAAACATAGACATATATACACAGAATAAAACACAGAACGAGAGACACAGACAGAGAGCCACAGACAGATATACATAGACATATAGAGACAGACAGATAGAGACAGACAGATAGACACAGCATATCTCCAGAGACAGATATCGACAGACCTATTATACACAGCACAAGAAACTAGACCTATATACACAGACATATGTAAACCATCGACATATATACACAGGACATATCTACATAGACATAATAGTACAAGGACATATATACATAAAATACACCGACATATATACCCAGGGACATCTATACACAGGACATATCTACATAGACGCGCATTGCCGCTGACTCGTCCCGTTCACGGGTCCGCCATATTGGATGTGGCCAGATCTGCCGTAAAACTAATCAAACAGGCCAATGGCTGAACTTCATAAAGCGCCTTCACACGTTCTTTAAGTTAATGTCCTCTTATACACCATTCACACACACACTAAATATCTGGACAACAACAAAGGCACCAAAAAACAACGTTATGTAAACTTTTAAAGCGATGATTCTAAACTGTTTTACTCCTATGTAAGCACCAAACCAACGTATGTTATTTTTCTAATGCTGAGTGTTACAGCTACTACTGTTGTGTAACATTTTTACTGTGATGATAAATATTGAAATATTATATTTTTAACATTTCATCTGTGTCTATAATAACCAGATCCTGATCCATGTATGTATGTATGTATGTATTGTGTGTGTGAGTGTCTGACTGTTGCGTGTGTGGTGTTGTGTGTGTGAATGGGTGTATAAGAGGATTAACTTAAAGAACTTTGTTCGGACCAACGACCAACACGCTCAATGCGGCGCTGTTGTCATATATGTCTTGTGTATCTACAGACCCTTTCCAAACAAAATTAGATATCATAGAAAAGTTGACTTATTCCCTAATCCCTTAAAAGGATAAACTTTCCTAGATTATAGATTCAGGGCACACATATTCAAATGATTCAAGCTTTATTTGTTTTTTTACCAAACTTGGGCTTCCAGCTCAACAAACCCACGAAAAAACAGGAATTCCAAAATTAGAATACTGTGAAGAAATCAGCCCAAGCTTTTGCAGGGCATTAAATGTTTAACTGAGTGCACACACTCATCATCTACTAAACTCAAAGCACTGACAGGACTTGACCACTGGCCAGAAGGCCCATCCTGCCCCCATTAGGATGGGTAAGCACAAAAGTTCATAGCTAAGAGGCTGTCCAAGCATATCAATGGAAGTCTCTAGTGAAGGGCAAAATGTGTCCGGGGCAAAAAGATGCACCAGCATAAGACGATGGAACGGGACTTCAGCAGATTATCCAGACAGGAAGATTCAAGAATCTGGCACGATTCAGAAAGAGTGACTGAGGCGGGCGTCACACGTCTTCAAAAAACCACACATTCAGACACATCCAGGAGATGGATACAACTGTCGGGTTCCTCGGGTCAAAAGCCACTTCTGAGCCTGACGCCAATGCCCGGAAGCGACTGGCCCCCCCCCTGCCTATACCACCAGAGCACCAAAACCTTTGTTAATGCCCTGCCATTGCAGTGCTTGACTGGCCAGTAACTCGCCAGACCTAAAGACCCCCATTGAGAATCTATGGCGGTATTATCAAGAGGACAGCAGGTCACCAGACCCAAAAAAAGAAGAGCTGAAGGCAGATCAAGGAAATCTGAGCTCCATACCTCCCACGCATGCCCAGGCACCATCGCGGCAGTGATTAAGGCAAAGGGCTCCAACCAAGTTTATTGAACGTTTGACGTATCGTTTAGAAAGTACCATATTTGACTGATTTGATGTTGCTCCTAATTTCTTTCTTTTCATTCAGCAAAATGAGAGAAATGGTGATTCTAACAGTATTCTAATTTTTTGAATTCCTGTTTTTGGGGTTTTGGATCTGGAGACCCAACATAGTAAAAAATCAACAAAATAAAATCCTGAAATTGTTTTGAATTGTGTGGGCCCTGAATCTATATATATGACAGTTAACCTTTTCTCATGGAGAATTACGCGAAAATAAGTGTAACACTTTTTTATGATATTCTTAATTTTGTGAAAAGGGGTCTGATGTTGCGTATATATGTCTGCTTTATATGTGTCTGCGTCTATTTTCTGCGATATGTGTCGGTGTTATATGTGTCTCGTATATGTGTCTGTATAATGTGTCTGTATCTTGTATGTATCGTGTCTTGATATATGTCTGCTAATGTGTTCTGTATATTGTTCTGCGTATAATGGTCTGGTATATGTGTCTGCGTATATATGTCTGTGTATCTGTGTCTGCTTATATATGTCTGCGTATATATGCTGTGTATATTGTGTCTTCGTATATGTGTCTGTATAGTTCGTAATGTGTCTGGTATATAGTCTGCGTATATGTGTGCGTATATGTGGTCTGTGTAATGTGTCTGCGTATATTGTGTCTGCGATATGGTCTGCGTATGTTGTCTGTATATGTGTCTGTGTATATGTGTCTGCGTATAGTGGTCTGTATATGTGTCTGCGTATATGTGTATGCGTATATGTGTCTGTGTATATAAGTCGCGTAGCTGTGCTCTTATATGTGTCTTTTTATATGTGTCTGGTATATGTGCTGCTTATATGTGTCCGCGTATATGTGCTGTATATGTGTCTGTGTATATGTGTCTGCGTAAATGTGTCTGGTAATGTGTCGTATATGTGTCGCGTATATGCGTCTGAGTATATGTGTCTGCTTCATATTTGTCTGCGTATATGTGTCTGTCTATGTGTCTGCGTATATGTGTTGCGATATGTGTCTGGCCGTATCTGTGTCGTATATTGGTCGCGGTCTATTGTCTGTATAGTGTCTGCGTCTTATGTGTCTGCGTATATGTGTCTGCGTATATGTTGTCTGTGTATTGTGTTCTTGGTCTGCACAGACAGCTCCCGCTGCCGGAAGTCAGTCACCTTCAGAATAAATAAAAACACCTGTCCGACTGTAGAGTAATTCTGTTTAGAAACGCTGTCACAGTGTGTCTTATTGTTTCTGTGATTGACTGAAGTCATGACCTAAGCGTTGTTGAGTGTGAAAATGTCCAGTCATTAAAGTGATGCGACGCTGGTGTTTCTGTGTTTGTCTTTCAGGGCCTGCTTTGGAGAACAGATGTAACGAACCAGACCCATCTCGTCTTCCATGTCTATAAAACCTTCATCTGATCCCACAAACACCATCTGTCCTCAGTCTCCTTATCTCTCGTTTCTTTTTCTGGATCGTCGTCCCTCATTCGTCTCCGTCCCTCTGACCTCGTCCTCTCTCACTCCTCTCTCTCTCCATCCGTCTCCTTCGTCATTCTCTCATCTTATTTATGTGTTTTGTCTTCCTCTCCCTTCGTTCTCCTCTCCCCACTCGTTCCTCTCAATCGCTCTCTCTCACTCGTCCTCACCGCCCCACCTCCTACAGTCCTCTCTCACTCGTCCTCTCACCTCGACCTCTCACTCGTCCCCCACTCGTCCTCTCACCTCCACATCGTCGCTCTCACCTTCCTCACACTCGTCCTCTCTCACTCGTCCTCTCAACGGTCCTCTCTCCTTCGTCCTCACACCTCCCGTTCACTCCTCACTCGTCCTCTCTCACTCGTTCCTCAATCGTCTCCACTCGTCCCTCACACTCGTCGTCTCTCCTCCTTCACTCGTCCTCACATGTCTCCCGTCCTCTCTCACTCCGTCCCCACACTCGTCCCCGCACTCGTCTTCCCACATCTGTCCTAGCTACACTGGTCCTCTCTCACTTCGTCTCTACTGTCACTGTCACTCGTCCCCACACTGTCCCCCACTCGTCCCACACTGTCCTCACTCACTCGTTCCTCTCTCAATCGTCATCCCACACTCGTCCTCTCACTCTCGTCCCACAACTCGTCCTCTCTCACTCGTCCTCCACACTCTGCTTCTCACTTCTCTCACTCGTGCCCATCACACTCGTACCCTCCCACATCGTCCCCACACTCGTCCCTCACTCGTCCACCACACCGTTCTACACTCGTCCAACATCTCTCACTCGTCTCTCTATCATATGGTTCCTCACACTCGTCCCAACACTCGTCCTCACTGACACTCGTCCCCACTCGTCTCTACACTCGTCCTCTCATCACTCGGTCCTCTCACACTCGTCCTCTACCATCGTCCTGCTACATCGTCCTCTCTCACTCGTTCCTCTCACCGTCCTCACACTCTGTCTCCACTCGCTCCTTCCTCACACTCGTCCTCTCTCACTCGTCCTCTCTACTCGGCTCCCCCACACTCGCTCTCACTTCTCCCACACTCGTCCCCCAAGTCCTCACTCGTCCTCTCTGTCTACTATCGTCCTCTCATCTTCCCCCGTCTTCCTCTCCACTCGTCCTCTCACTCGTACCTCCACTCGTCCTCTCATCACTCGTCACTTCACCGTCTCTCTCACACTCTGTCCTCTCACTCGTCCTCAACACTCGTCCCCCCCACTCGTCCTCCACTCATCTCCCTCTCACTCGTCTTTCCCTCGTCCCTCACACTCTTCCACAACTTTTCACTCTCTCACTCGTCCTCACACACTCGTCCTCTCACTCGTCCCCAACAACCCACACTCGTTCTCACTCTCCCACATCGTCCCCACACTCTTCCTCTCTCACTTCGTCCTCTCACTGTCCCCACACTCGTCCTCTCCCCTCGTCCTCTACACTCGTCCTTCTCACACTCGTCCCCACATCGTACACTCTTCTCACTCGTCACACTCGCCCTCCACTCGTCCCACAACTCGTCCTCTCACTCGTCCCCACATCGTCGTCTCACTTCTCACACTCCTACCTCGTCCTCTCACTCGTCCCCACACTCGTCCTCCTCACACTGTCTCTCACTGTCCACTCGTCCTACCCACTCGCCACTTTCTCATCCTCACCGTTCTCTCTCACTCGTCCCTCTACACTCGTCCTCTCTCACTCGTCCTCTCATTCAACTCGTCCTCTCACTCGTCCCCACACTCCTCTCTCTCACTCGTCCTCCCTCACTCTCCTCCACTATCCTCTCCACTCGTCCCTCACTCTTCCTCTCTCACTCGTCCCCACGTCGTCCCCCACTCGTCCACCCCCCCACTCGTCCCTCTCACTCGTCCCCACAACTCGTCACCACACTCTCCTCTCTCAACTCGTCCTCACACTCGTCTTCACTCGTCGCCACACTCGTCCTCTTCACCTCGTCCCTCACACTCGTTCCTCTCTCACTCGTCCCCACACTCGTCTCTCCTCACTCGTCCCCACATCGTTCCTCTCTCCCTCGTTCCTCATCCACTCTCCTCTCACTGTCCTCTCTACTCGTCCTCTCTCACGCCGGCCTCACACTCGTCCTCACACTCGTCCTGCTCACGCGGCCCCCCACTCCGCCTCTCTCACTCGTCCTCACACTCGGCCCCACACACTCGTCCTCTCACTCGGCCCCACATCGTCCTCTCACCCA
>NW_020855040.1:0-639 GCF_000972845.2 Larimichthys crocea | reverse complement strand
AGAATGAACTTTGAAACAAGACTAAGACTGAACTGAAAAATGGGCGACAACATTCACGCTGCAGTGGAGGATGCCACTTGATCCTGACCAGCTGCATCATGGCTGACCTTCACCTCTGACCTCTGACCCCCCCACATTGGAGGAGGGCAGGAAGAAGAACTTCCTGTCTATAATCAATACAGTGTAACATTATTGACCTGTCACTCAGAATTAAAGGTTTACTCTGAACAACACACAGCAGCTGTTTTCACTGGAGCTATCAGGAGGTTTGGGGATTAAAAGTCAAGCAGATATTCGATGACACCGCCATGACTCAGCTGAAATATTTTGCAGGTTTTTTGTTTCACTGCAGTTTATTTCTGTTTCGGGAGCTTCAGTTTTCAAATGACTAATAGTGACTTCACCTGACCCTCTGCAGGATGACCTGATATCATCAGGGTTTGAACTGCGAGGATGTGCTCACAGCTTTTGTTCTTTTAAATGCACATATATATTCCTGTTTGTAGTCCAACACAGAGTCCAGGGCAGCACAGCTAACAAACTGAGCCAACGTCACCTAACAGCAGCTGAAGTTTGCAGCAGCTTACTTACCCAGATTTACTCACCCACTCTCTCCTTTTCTCTTCTTCCTCCGTCAGC
>NW_020855039.1:0-635 GCF_000972845.2 Larimichthys crocea | reverse complement strand
CTGTTTAACTGTCACTTTTATACCTGACCAAACTCAAAGATTCTGTGGCTCCAATTGTGTAAAATCCTGAACCAGCAACATGGTGTAGAGGCCTATAGAGGGCTGAGGGGTATTTGTTACATTTACAACTGGGTCCCCTAAAAGACTTTAGAATGGATTTTTCCACAGGGAAGTCAATACAATGAGCATTTTTGAAGCTTCAAAAAAGAGTCACAAACAATAGTCTCTTTTAAACATTTCAAACACTGTGCAGCCCTCGGATTGGTGAGTGGATTTAGAGACTGACCAAAACAGACAACAGACATTCCTATGTATACAATGTAGTTGTACGCAGCTATAAGTACACTTTATGTGATTTAATGTAATGTACATTTATTTGTGAACAACTTTTTCTGTGAAGACTCATTTTATGTTATTACGGCAATGGTTAACTGTATTCATTATACTGTACAGCAGACTCCACTTATAGGTGCCCACATGTGCCCACAACCATGTAACCAAGGTATGGTTTTCATAATATTTATTAATAAATACTTATATCTGCTTGCAACTACATTATAGTGTGTTATAAACCACTGATTAACTGTGGTGCTTATAAATGGTAAATAAGGGGGACGTAGGGGTGTTGTTTAGCT
>NW_020855038.1:0-513 GCF_000972845.2 Larimichthys crocea | reverse complement strand
TCTAGAAATCAAAGGGAAGTAATGTGTTTCTTTGTTAAACTGACTTTAAATGCCGTTTTCTGATGCATGTCTGCGTCTTGACTTGACACATGAAAACTTATTTCTCCTGTCCTCACACGAACACATCTGCACTCACTGTAGTTCACTCTGGATAACAATCAGAGCGACCAACTAACTGCCTGACCGCAGACCATTCAACATTTCCGAGCAGCGTCCAGAGATCTCTGTGCTGGTCACGGATGGGAGCGGTAGCAGGCTGAGTCTAATAACACTGCCAGAGTGCGCGTCTCTGCGGTCAAGGAAAGAGTTTATGAAACACAAGTGGAAGTAGATCATGAAGAGACGTACCGGAACAGTTTTCTCTGCGGGTCGAGGATGTTCAGGATCTTCTCGGCGTATTCCTTCTTTGCACACGTGTAAACAAACAGCTGTAACAGAGCACGAAGCCCACGTGAATCACAGCGCCCCGAAAAACTACATTCAGTTTAATTTATTTTCACAGACAAAGAAAAA
>NW_020855037.1:0-780 GCF_000972845.2 Larimichthys crocea | reverse complement strand
CTTCTCTCAGCTTCACAATTGCTTATTTTTCACCCATAGTCAGGAGGCTCCTGGGCAACACACCTGTCAGTCACATGTTCCAATACTTTTGCTCACATGAAAAATGGGTGGGTTCAAACTAAAGGTGCTATCTTCTACAGTGTGTATCAGATCGAGATGTAAATACCTGGAAATAAAAACTAAAATGTTGATCTTTTGACTCATATTCATCTTTTAATGTCAAACCCAAATGTTTTCCGGCTACAGCAACAATAAAGGAATTGGCCTCACTGTTCCAATACTTTTGGAGGGGACTGTATAAGTTGATAAAAAGATAGCAGGTCTGTCCGAATACCTACACAGTATGAATATGATTAAAACCTTCCAGTTTCTAACAGAATGGAGACAGCATGAATTGATGTCAGTGTGATTCCATCACGTCTGCAAATAGAAGATTTATGGTCAGTATGATTAATGTCTGATGATGATTGAACATAGAGTGCTTATTCTAAATATAAATAACTGACAGTGTGAATATTTGAAAGAAATGTTTCTGTTTTACTGAAACATGGATGGACACAGCTCCACCGATGGTTCTCACCTAAAAAGCTTCAGATGTCCTTCTGTAAGACCTTTATGAATAAAGAAAAACATATCATGTCTAATGATGTAGAGGGTTACATTTCAATGACACCTTGACTATGCCGTATGCAAAGAATGGTGGGTACTCTGTTTAGGAAGCTGTTGGGCATTGTGGGTAGACATAATTGTATAGTTCATACATTGGCATATAGCATGTTT
>NW_020855036.1:0-609 GCF_000972845.2 Larimichthys crocea | reverse complement strand
TGCAGGAAATTCTGCCGACACTACAGGTGGAGCATCAGGTAGGTAAGTCTCTTTCGCTCACTGTGCTGACTGACACACACACGATAAGGCCACCAATTTTAAGGATATTCTAGAAGGGAAATGGCGGGAAAACAGTTGTGAGCTCTGCTACAGCTACAACAGCAGTTGTGAAAACCAATCAACCAGCAAAAAGATCTAGTGTTACAGAGAGACGCAAGCTAGCCCCCAAGTTTTACGACTTTGAACCTAGAAAGGGGTACACACAGAGTTTTAGAATTAAAGTTCTGGGAATGCGCAAGTGCGCACACAGATACGACCCCAATGTTGTAGAAAAATAAAAATCTGTAAATTAGCTGTAAATAGATGTAAAATAGTAGAGATGCGCGCCAACCCCCCTCCCCAAAATGGATGAGAAAGTAATAAATCGTATTCAGCGTCTTCGTTTTCTCGGTATAAAACACCTAAACCTCTTTGATGCGGACACCAAAGTCATTGAACGTACGGTTGACGGAGATGGAGCATGGTATGGAGCTTTAACTTTAGTCTGTCTACCAAAAAAAGTGAACTATAGCATTTATTTTATTTTTTAGAAAATAACATTTCATCCGA
>NW_020855035.1:0-1156 GCF_000972845.2 Larimichthys crocea | reverse complement strand
ATAGACAGACCTATAGACAGACAGAGAGACAGACAGAGAGACAGACAGACAGGTAGACAGAGAGACAGACAGACACATAGACAGAGAGACAGACCTATAGACAGACAGACACGTAGACAGACAGAGTACCAGTCAAAAGTTTGGACACATCTTGAGTAGGGATGGGACGTGATAAGATTTTTATGATTCTGATTCTTGATGGATTCTCATCTTCTAATGCAGAAGGCGTTTGTTTAACTTTAACTGTTACAGCGTGTTTTACAAAGCAGCACATCAGTGTTACGTACCAGAGTTACCTTCTGTAGTAACCGCAGAGGTGCTCACAGCCTGGCTGCTGCTGCTGCTGCTGCCTGGTTGAGATTCATCTCCAGTCTGAAGCGTGTCAAAAACACGACATTCATTTAAAAATATTGCATGTTGTGTGCGCAAGTGTTTCTGCATGTTCGTCGCGTTCCCTCCCGACGCTGTTATCTCCACTTTGCAATGATTGCAAGTCGCCCTGTTGCCGTCTTCTTTGGTAAAATGCTGCCAAACTTTGGAGCGTTTGAACCGAGTGGGTGACATTGTTTACTACTGATTGCACTGCACGTGCCAAACTTAAGTTACGTGGCGTAATTAGTCGTGCTTGCTGGAATTAATAAGAGAATCGTTAGATAAACTGCCAAACGATTCCATGGAATTGAAACACACGGAACCGGTTCTCAGCAAGAACCGGTTCTCGATTCCCATCCCTAACCTTGAGAAGGTCCAACTCATACCAAACCATCTTAATAGAGTTTAGGTTGGGGATTCTTGGCCTTGAGTTGTGTTACGGGGTCACTGTCAGCTGGTTTGGGAGCCATGGTGGTCAACTGTAGCTTGAATTTTGTATAAATCACCAACACACCTGCTTCACAGCGGGAACCACACATGTAGATACCGTCCATTCACCTTCTCTGCGTCGCACAAAGAGACGGCAGTTAGAAACCATCAGACCAAAGTACAAATTTCCACTGATCTTATGTCCCCTGTGTTTGTGTTTCATGGTGATTTCTGTACGATAGATACTATAGATAGATAGATATTTTATTGATCCCTGAAGGGAAATTATTCTGTTGCAGCAGCTTTACAAGTAACCACACAATTTCAATTCAGTTAAATTTTATTTATTTATATA
>NW_020855034.1:0-665 GCF_000972845.2 Larimichthys crocea | reverse complement strand
TATACTTATTTTGATTTAATCTTATTTTATTTTGAAGGGAACCGTAAATCCACTTTCCTCTCGGTAACTTCCGTTCGCCGCCTCGTTAACTCCCGCCAGCTTGTCGCCGACACACTCAGACGGTCCCAGCCGGCGGCGCAGCATCTTCCAGCCGCCTTCGCACTGGACGGGGAGCCGCTGACTTGACGGAGCTCCGGTGTTTTTACTGCTTGGATCCCAGAGACTCAACGGGAACAACTCGTCCCGAATTACATCAACTACACGTGGGATTTAACCGCTGGAGACACCGAGGAGGTCTGGGAGGATGAACCCTCAGTGCGCCCGCTGTGGGAAGATCGTCTACCCGACGGAGAAAGTCAGCTGCCTGGACAAGGTGAGCGCTTCAAACACCTGAGAAGTTCTCACACACACACACACTGCTGAGTGTTGACCTGCAGAGTTTGAACCCAGCATGCACTGACTTTGTATTCAAGGTATAATCATGATTCATGCAGCTACAGGTAGAGTTCACACTTCAGGTGTGCATGCACGAGATGTTTAATGTTCATGTAGACATGATAAAATGTTCATTTATTATGATTATAGCAGCCTGAATAAGACTTCATACACAAACATCCACATCATCCACCCAGCTGCATCTTTTCTACATTTATTATTATTATTGT
>NW_020855033.1:0-552 GCF_000972845.2 Larimichthys crocea | reverse complement strand
TATCAAGGGTTGAAAGAGCAGCTGATGTGGAACGGATGTGGAAGGTCAAGGGCACTTGGGGCAGTAACCCCCAAATTGGGAGAGTGGCTCCAGCAAATCCCGGGAACAACATCTGAAGCCTCAGTCCAGAAGAGTGCAGTCCTAGGAACACCGAAGCTACTGCGCAGAACCCTCAAACTCCCAGGCTTCTGGTAGAGGACCCGAGCTTGAGGATACCACGGATACCACCCCGCCGGGGTGAGAAGGAGATTTATTTTTTATAATACATAAAAAGTTATGCCATATGGTACATGGTACAATTCTGGCAACCAAAGCTGCCAGTTGTTGTTTTTTACCATGAAAAATAACAGTGTTTTTATTGTGTTTGTTTTTTACACAATTTACCCAGATCTTGCTATAACAACCACTAACTTAAATTTTCATGCTCATTTTACAGATTTAACAACATCCAGCTCCTGTCTCCCTCCAAACCTATAAAAATGAAGGTTACAGAAAGACATTAAAATGTATCATGAGATACTGGCACTTAAATTAAATCAAATCAAATCAATT
>NW_020855032.1:0-626 GCF_000972845.2 Larimichthys crocea | reverse complement strand
CCCTGTATGGTATCAAATGAATCCAATACAGGACTGTGTAGCAAGTGGGTTAAGTAGAAAACAATGAAGCCTATGCCGAAAGTACCAAAAACTGCTGTTTCTCAAACGTCCACTTGAGGCTGGTTCCAGAAGTGAGTCAGTCTCCATAAGTCCCCATGTTAAAATGGGAAGTGCAATACTAAATCACTGCATGCCCTTTTTTAAAGGGATACTCCAACAGTGTCAGATTCACAATGGATAGTTTAACAAAGGATCAGAATTGATGCAGCAAAAGCACCAAAGATGTTGTCATATTTATTAGGGCTGACCTGAATACACATTTTTGGGGCTCTGGAGTTTTGCAAGGAATCAATAATGAATATTTGAAGCTTCGGCCACACAAATTCAAAGTGAAGGGAATATAAACAATCGAATCGATCCACCAGAACACATTCAAAACAGACAAACAGACATATCCAAATCCCAAAATTTAAAATCGACTACAACCCAATCAACAAACATCAAATACCAAATTGTTGAATATTCGAGTTCAACCCTGATATTTATTCCACACGTTCATGCTTTATTGTAAAAATTTGGTGCCAGTGCAGAAGTGCCAAACACTGCAGTTCCTCAAACGTCCACTT
>NW_020855031.1:0-10602 GCF_000972845.2 Larimichthys crocea | reverse complement strand
ACGACCAACCCGCTCAATGCGGCGTTATATGTCTATGGTTACGCACCCCGGTGCCTCCCGTCATAAAAAGCTAAGAAGAAGAAAGCCCGCACAGAGCACTCACAATATTTGAGTAGGTCTAATATGACATTGACAAGAACATTAATTGAGAAGCGTGAGGGGGTAAAAAGTTAATAAGATGGATGCAGACGGAGAGATTGTTAGCAAGGAAGAAAAGATGCCGTGTGTGCAACAACAGAATGAAATTCAAAAGAACCAACACTACCAAGGATGGATATAGGTGGTAAGTAAGGATCAATATGTAATTATATTATATTGTAACATTCACATTGATCAAATCTTAACAGATTATCTTCATGTAGATTTTATTCTAGCTACTGTTTATTTTATATCAGACTAAAATCGTGAAAGAGAGAAGACAAAATTAACTTATTTGAGCTATCTTTATGTAGGTTTAATTATTTATTGTTATTTATTCTATGAAATGTCATATGCCAGGCAGCACTACCATGACAATGGGGGTGAATCAGACAGCCCTGAAGTAAGTCTAACACTACAATTTCAGATGAATTTCATAAAAGCACGACATTTTGCTTATTTTCAGTATGGACGTGGACGACGTGGACCCACCTGGCGAAGACGCTCATGGATCTTTGGAATGCTGGAAGTGAAGAGGTCCCGTAGACGTCCTGTCTTAAAGCTGGTGGAAAATCGATCCAGGATGCAATTACTCGCAATAATCCAAAAATATATTAGACCTGGAAGTGAGGTGATTAGTGATTCCTGGCGTGCCTACAACCGATTGTCATGTGAAGGATACATTCACTATCAGGTGAATCACCAGAAACATTTTGTACACCCTGGAAGTGGTGCTCACACACAGCACATTGAATGGGCTTGGCGAAGTTTCAAAGACGACATCTACAGATACAGGGGAAACCTGACAGAGAGGGCCTTGAAAATGAACTTACGGTTCATAGAATGGAACCACTGGCTTGGAAAGGAGCATAGGAAAGGCATTCTTGGACGCTTATTTAAAGACATAAGAGCATGTTACAAAGTGTAACAACCTTCGAACCCTACTAAAGTGTGACAGAAGTCTCTATAATGTTAAGAAGGGTTATGTGTTTTTTGTTGCAGTGTTGTCTTCTTGTGCCTTTGTTATGTTTTGGAATTAAATATGCCTTTTTGTGTGGTACAGTTGCATCTTATTCACTGGGTAATTTTACATATTTTACTTAGTAATGTTGTGGAACTTTTAAGGTTCAAGGTGATTGCATGGAAAAGGGGGTAACCTATTTAAAAAATGTATAGCAAGAGCTTGTTAATAGAATCCAAACAAGCTAGGCTTCCTTTTACAGTGCATTTTCATCTTACTAACTGGGTAATTTGACATGTTTTACCTGGTAACACTACAGAAAATACATGGTAATGTCAGAACGAACAATATGTAAAACTGAACAGTCTTGGTTTAATTACATAGTAAGAAACTGGTAATACTGTGGAAAGAAGCCATGCTTTCTTTTACAGCACACTTTCATCTTATTTACTTGGTAAGTAGACATGTTTTACCTGGTAACATGTAACGACGGGCTCGCCGTTACCCCCATATGCATGTACATATTGTAAGAAGGACGCATAGGAGATGGGTAAAAAGAACATTTATTGGGTAATCATATTCAGGTGTGCATTTCCAGCGGGGGCGGAGACACATGGCACGGGATGCGGGGCCAGTCCGCCTCGTAGTCCGCTTGCTAACTGCTGGTGCTCAACCGCCTGAACACACAAAACACAGACACACAGACTAAATACACCAGTATGAAGACTCGTTAAAAGTATATTGTGGATTGAGCTATGGCGTAACAACACAAAGGTAAACTTACCACAACCTGCTCCCTGGGGAACGTGGCCCTTATGTATGGTTCTGGAGGACAGCAGTAAGTGGGAAGTGGGAGTAGGGGAGTTTGTGTGGGGTTATGTAAATAGGTTCATGTTCATATATTCATGTGTATGTAGGGACCTGCTCAGTGTGATAGCATGGACAACTTTGACCCTGTTGAGGTAGAGAGTCAGTGTGACACTGTGTGGCACTTTAAGAGCGCAGTTGCACCAAAGTTTAGCATCACTGTTCTTAAAGATGAAAACAATTCTTCATGTGTCTGACCTGGCGACTCAGAACATAGTTGAGCATCTGACACAAATATTTTCCCTGTCCCAGCCTCTAGTCAAACAATCTCTTAGAGAAGTCTTAGAACATCATGACATCTCTGTCAGTGAAAATACTCTAGATGATGTAGTTAGTGCTGTTCTGGAAAGCAACATTCTTGTAAATGCCACAGCTAAAGGTAGAGAGTTATCTTCAACTAAAAGAAGGAAAACATTTGTTGAAAAAAACTACCCTGTGGTGAAGCCTGTGGAGTATGTGCTGGAGCCAGGACACACAGCAGTCCCATGTTTCTATTCTTGACATGATTCAGAAAATATTTAAACATACAGACATTCTGGACAAACTTCTAGAAAGAAAGATGTCACAAGAAGGTAATTTCATGAGCCACCAAGATGGCTCATACTATAAGGAGAATGAATTATTCTTTTCCTCAGATGATCTAAAGCTGCCACTCCTTTTGTACATTGATGATCTTGAAATAGCAAACCCACTTGGTACATCACGGAAGATCCATAAACTATGTTCAGTCTACTGGGTATTTGCCTATCTGCCTAGTAAATATAGATCATCATTGCATGTGCTTCAGTAGGCACATTATGTAAGGTGTCTGACGTACAGCGGTTGGATAATGATTAAAGAGTGTGTTGGTGTTACGAGACATCCAAACTCTTGAGCAAGATGGTGTTTTTATTGAGTCCATTGGTAAAGCCGTAAAGGGAACAGTCTTGTGTGTCGTGGCTGATAATCTTGCAGCTCATGCATTAGCAGGATTTACAAAGTGTTTCAGAGCTAAATATATTTGTAGATTCTGCACAGCTACCAAAGACCAAATTCAGGCTCATGATGTTGGGAGTGGAGAATTCAGTGTGCGGACAAAAGCCAGTCATGATGTTGATGTTGATGCTGCACTGCATGGGGTTAGTCAGGGTCAGAGTCGTGTTCAGAGAATCTGTGTTCTGAGGCACGCTCTACAGTATTTTCATACAGTCACAGGTTTCACACCAGATATCCTGCATGATCTTCTTGAGGGCATTGTGCCTGTAGAGCTTGCTCTGTGTATAGGGAAAATGATCCATCATAAATACTTCACCCTGGAGTATTTAAACAAAAAAATTGTCTCTTTCCCATACAAGCACACAGACAAGGTTGACAGACCACAGCCTATCCCAAAGACCTTCACTGTTAAGAACACGGTTGGTGGCAATGGTGATGAAAATGCTACTTTGCTCAGACTACTTGCATTGATCATTGGTAGTAAAGTTCCAGAAGAGGATAGAGCATGGAGTGTACTCATGGATTTGAAAGACATAGTAGAGCTGATGATTTGCCCAGTATTTACAGATGAATCCATCCAGTATTTGCAAATGGAAATACAGGATCATAGACACATGCTGCAGGAAGTTGTTTCCTGATTTCACACAGACCCAAAGCATATTCACCAGAGCTATACCCTGACCTCATTACGTTGTTTTGGACCTCTTGTCCACTTCTGGACAAATGAGGTATTGAGGAAAACACCTTTGTTCAAGCGGTAGTATACATGGACACCACAAAACTGTCGCAATGTTTTAAAAACATTAGGCAAATAGACACCAACAATGATGGGCATTACTCTCTCGTGCCCCCAGCCTTCTCAAACCTCACCAGCAGACATCACGCGTCTCGTCTGTGTTTGGTAATCAGGGCTCTGCATGTGCAAATGCATTGTTGAACAGATGACAGACAGCAAAGCATGATTTACAGCAACATCAGTTTCAATGTATGGGAACTGATAATGGCGTGGAGATGTTTGTGACTGTGGGACAAGAGGGAGGATTGCCTCAAGTTCAGTGAAACTGAAGCAGAATTCTCCTGTCGACAACCGATTGTCTTTCTTTGCAAGAGACACACATCCTCATTACTGTGAAATCTAGATCTACATGAACTTTCACCTGGGAAACTTGAATGCCCACTTTTAAAGAGCTCAATGACACATTGCCCTCTCTCTGCATACAGAGCAGATGGAAAACTGCTGTTAACACCAAAAAGGTTCATATTAACTAGACTGAAACTCAGCTTATTAAGTAAATATTAATACGTGTTCAAAGAGTGATTCTTAATCACAACAAACTAACTCGCATTTATGTTCTTTTATTCTGTTCGACAGTACATTCAGCACATCAATGGCTGCTCCGCAGAAATTTGGCTCGGTGGTAATGGTTTGCAAAACAGATGTTTGCGCATGAAGATTATGTCTAACCGAGCGACCACAGTCAGTAGAAGAGCTCAAGGAATATAATGCAAGAGAAGTTTAAGCAAGGCTGGACTGTGGACTTTAGCTTCTAATATGGGATGCCTGACTTTCATGGACAGCTCAGTGTTCTTATGGAATTCCAGAGCTCCCTGAAAAGGAACACTGAAAGGGGTGAGATCGAAAGTGATGGGTATCCCTCCACTGGAAGCTCCGACACAAGACATACTCCCACATGTACCTTTAAGACACGTCACGAAAATTGGCCGATTGTTCCTGTGCCAGCTTTGTCTTGAGAGTTGAGCATGATATGTGCACCAGGGAAATGCTGCCTTTGAAAGTTCTGGGAAGACACGAATTAACAAGAGCCCAAAAACACATATCCTGAAAACATGGCTGAAACAATGTACAACTTCAAGCCATATCCACATGACAAGGAAGTGGGGAATGGCTGGCTGACGACTCTAGAAAAGCCCAGCCATGCTCGAAAAATGGAAGTAAGAAGGATGGTTGGATGGAGGTGGCCTTGAAGTTCAAGATGGGGAAATATCGCACTAGGGTTGGCCAGATCTGGTTGGTGTGGATGTCTCCGTCAATGCAGGCAAGAGGAGCCGAACCAACCCTGAAAATGATTTTCCTCATTACCAACATCACAAAGAGCCAGAAGAGCTGAGGTGGATACTCCCTGCCCAACGTCCCGGGGAGAGAATGAGACAACTTTGGAGGAAATGAGAGTAAAAACATACAAGAGCTGAAAAGACGAGAGAGACCAGATACTGATGAAAAGGGCATTGCACACAACCTTTGCCCTCGCCGCCAACACATTGTTCAAGGAAAGTCCCACAGGTGAGGGAGTCCTGGAGAAACTGGCTGGCCTTGCGAATGCAGTCCACAGGTAGATAATAGAGTATGTTTTAATTAGTAATAGAGTTATTAAAAGTAATGGAATTTGAACATTTTGGTGTAGAAACATATTTGGAACTCCCTCATTGTTTTTACACTTAAATATTGATGTGTACAGGTGTTGGCAGAGTCCATCGAATCACAAACGGCAAATCTACGCAACCAGTTTTACTGTGAAACTTGACCCAATACACACAAACTAGCTTTTTGGGCACGGTTCGGAGAAGTCCATCAAGGACTGGAAAGGGACAGAGGCACTGCGAGAGATGCTGAGAATTTTGACTTGGAAGTAGATTTGTGTTTGACTTTCCTGGGACAATGCTGATATATAATGTGATTGTCATAAGATTACAAAAAGCTTGTAATTGTTTGTGGAGCTTGATATAGTCAATCTCCCGCGGAATCTATATAGCTTCCGTACTTTTGCAACACTAATCTGCAGACAGACTCAACACTGCGACGCACTCTGGCTCTTCGTGTCTTCCAGTGTCTTCTCCGGGAGGATGACACCTGAATTCTCCAAACCTTGTAATGTGAGTATTTGGGTTATTGGACCATGGATATGGGACGAGTTGTAACTTGTCAATATCCCATGATACAGCCAGTCCACACCGCGACCACCCTCCCCTACACAACAGTCTCTGCGCCGAGCTGTGCTTCCCTCGCGCACATACAGTGACTGATCTCTCTGTTTTGGCTTGACTTTAGCATCACATTGCTCTCTCCTCAGTTACTCCTCTAGGTTTTCAGATCTCGGTTTGTATGATACTTAAGTTACTTGGTGAACTTGTTAAGGAAGAATTGGCTAATTTGGCTCTACAAACAAGGATTGCGTCATATCCTTCGGGATTTGTTGTTATAATGTGATTTTCTTGTTGTTGCAGGGGAAATGAGGTGGAATCACTGACACCCAGCTAGCGCTCCTCTCTGGGTCCCTGATCCATTGGTCCCATCAGCTCAGCTTCCTGGAGAACATATCCATGTGATGAGGATAGGTTGTTAAAGGAGCTTCCCAGGTTGGCTGCATTTGTGGTGCTGTTGTTGTGAATTATGCATTACACTGATTATCCAAGTAAAACTCACTCACACATTCAATTCATCCAGAAAAGTTCTGATGTGTCGGACGAACCAAACCATTGAAACCATGCTACTCTCCCTGGAAAAATGATTTGTTAAAGAATAACAAGGTAGAAATGCCTGGTGATGTGCAGGCATGCGAAATGTGATTCATGTCAGCAACATTTATTACAGGCAGTTGTTTCTGTTCATTTTCATTTTCAATCTAAAACATGTCTGTTAAAATGGTTGAACACATTTTTCCGATGCTCTGTGTGTTTCATGGAACTCACTAGATTAGGGTCCTGTTAATTGGCCACCAATTACACTCACTCAGCACACTGTTCCCACCTGTCCTCGTGATCCTCTGCTCTCTCTGTGCATCTAACCCAGGTCTCTCCACAGTCAGTGTCAGTTGTCTTCGAAGAAAGAGTGATTCCTGTTGTTGGCTGAAGACTCTACCCAGACCCGGAACCTGCATTGAATCTGACCACTCGTTTCCCTGCTGCATCCCGACGCCAGTATCCGTATGCTCCACCTGTCTCCGGCCGGCGCTCTGTGGATATGCAGACTCCAGTCCATCCCGCAGGAACCCCAGACGCAGCAGCCCCGACCCTCCGGCCCTTTACCCACTCCTGTCACACCCACCTGCTCCAGTCACACTCTCTGCGGACCCCAGACGCTACAGTCTCCCCCCGCCCTCCGGCCCGTGGTTCACCACCTCAGAGGACTTTTCTCCCTTACCTTTTCCCTGACTCACTAAAACTCAACTGTTCGCACACGCAGTTGGGTCTCCTGTGTGCCGTACTCTGACACTGTGGGCTTTTTTATAAGTTTAGAATGAGAGGTACATTTTTTGTTTATTTTATTGTATGCCTCCATTGACCTCATTGATCAGTATGCCCGCATTGTGTAATGGCAATTTAGTTCATTTATGTGATGTGATTCGGCTTGTTTTTAATGTTCCTCATTTGCACAGACTTCGCTTTATGCTGTTACTTTTTAATTTAATTTCATTGTGTTTTTTTGTTTTTTTTATTTGAGAAAATACGGTGAGAGTACAGGGAAAGTTGTGTTCATCGCCTCAGGCTGCTAAAATGTATATGTTGTAAAAAGCAAAATGTTTGGCTCCAGGTGCTATGTTATTCGCACATTCAGTTTTACTAAGCCTGACATATTATGAAAAACAAAAATTGAATGTAAAAGTTGTTAATGCCTTTTAAAGTTAGCTTTCAAGGTGCTATTTTAACCCAATAAATTATTGGTGAATTCTGACATCTTACTAAGATATGTGTCTCATCACTGTGGCGATGAAAAACCTTGGCGAGCTAGCCCCCAAGAGTAGCAAAAAAATTCACAAAACGACGCCGTTATCTGACTTTTGCTGTTTGTGTCAAAAGTTCTATTTCAGCGAAGAAACGCTGCTGAATGTTCTTCTCTATGTCTCCGTCATGTCCCTGGCTCTGCTTTAGTTTGAATCAGTCATGAAGCTGCTGTTGTGACAATAAAGACAAAGAGGCTTTGACAGTGAACGTGAGGACCTTTGCTGCGCTCTTACTACCTTTGGGTTTACTTCACTTCTGGATCGTCATTGGTGGGTCAAAGGTGAATGTGGGCGTACTAATATATTCTCCTGACTCTGATTGGTTGGAAAGTGTCAATCATATTCTTTTAATACCGTTAGTTTCAAAACACGCGGTCGTCTTAAAACTCGAAGTCTTCTTTCCTCCTCCTTAAATTGTTTTAAGTGAAGATTTTTTTAAACAAAATGTGTTTAAATGTGTTTAAAAACACACAAGATGTTTAAAAACAACACAAAGTGTGTTTTTAAAAAATATTCACATTCACAAATAAAGATATTTAAAATGTGTTTACAAATATGTTTAAAAAAGATGTGAATGAATGATGTTCCATAGTTACAGATGTAGCAAACTTAAAAGTTCCCGTGTTTCCGTGACGGAACCGTGACGGGACCGTGACTGTCCGCCACAGGTCCGTCACAGGTCCTTGGTGGTGCGTGACCGAAATGTAATCCCCCGCGATGACGTAGTCAGTGAGGCCCCGACTGAGACGCCCCAAACAGTCTGTTTGAAAACCAGCTGCAATGCCATTTTGTCCACGGGGGAGCAGTGAGTTTCCGCTCTCACCGTCGACTGTCTAAAGCACATCTGAACAGATACCCGGGGTGAGCTGAATCAGCTGATCAGCGGATCAGTTGATGGAAAAAAAAAAGTTGTGATAAGATAACAGTGAGCAGCAAACAAGAACAGGCCAACATAACACGCGTTATTAAAGAAAACTCCGCTCGTAACGTCCGTAACATAGCCTAGATGTTGGTGATTTAAACAGTGACCATAGGCTAAATGGCGTAAACGCAAATCGAAAGAATTACGGGTGAATCAAGTATGAAATAAGTCAAGTATTTTTGGTTTAATAAAGTTTGCAGTATAAGCTTACGAAACCATCAAACATATATTTAGGCATTCATGAAAGACTTTATTCGAAGGAGGCAAGCCAGGCACAAAACAGGAGCTCGTCGCGGACATACAGACGTTTTGGCAAAGGAGAGTCACCGTGGACTTTTGCAACAGACTTCTCTCTGGACTTTAAAAAGCGTGTGCCGTGTATTATTATAAGTGGAGGGAGGCAGTAGTGGAAAATAACAGTGGTGTCCATGTAGAATAAAACCATAAACCATATATACTGCAAACTTAATTAAGACAAAAACATACTTTCACTTTATTCATACATATTGTAACGGGCTGTGTATACACTGTGGCTGTTGAGTTGTGTTCAGTAAGTTAGGCTGCAGTGTATGGGGTCGCCTGGGGGGGTGGCGTTTGTTAGAGACTGTGAAGCCCTGTCAGTCATGGCAGTTGCCATGGCGAGAGGGGCAGAAGTAGCTAATGTGTTACATGTTAAATGCTGGGTGCTTGCCTGGTTTTATTTGTTTTTTTTTGCCGTTGGCTACGGCACAGAGCCTGTGTTCCAGATTAGGAATAAAGTCCAGCAAAACCCAGCTTCGTAGTTTCATTGTTCCGGGTCACTACAATATTCTTTTTTTTTGTTTTTTTTCCATTACGCCATTTAGCCTATGGAATGGACGAAAATGAAAAGGAGTCATCATGTTCATGAAGACCTCAAAGGCCGGTATAGTATGCATTACTCAAACCAGCTGCATTCTCCGCTCTGTGATTCTGTGACACTGGGAGACCAAAAAGCCCATCAAGTGCAAACAATGGCATGCTAATGAGGTTTGTATGGTTTACCTGGCCTAAAGGGCAGTGCCTAAACAGTAAATACCTGCATAACAAAGGGCTTCAAAACGCTCGTGTCTGCAAGCTCTATGTCGCACAACAACAACGAGCCCCCCCCCCAAATAAATGTTTAATTAAAAATAAACCATCGCTTGTATCGCAGGGACACAACACAGGCCTGGCAGCCCTGAAGACGTCCGAAACGTTTTTGTAACTTTTTTAAGGGTTTAGTTTGTTTTTTTACTACATGCATTAAACGAGCGAGAAGGCGCGAACACAGAGAAAGACGCTCCTGTAATTATGCAAAGACAGTAAGTGGCCTAGATAATGGGCCAATGACAGCGATCGAGCCCAATTGCCGGCGGCATTAGCGCGATCAGCTGTGTCTCGAGTAAACAAAGGCCGCTGGTCCAGTGTGGAGCGGATTTAACAAAACATCACCAAGAAAAACCATGAGAAAAACACGACAAAAGCACAAAACTCTCTAAAATTGGCTATAGAGATTCAGGACTCCACGGAGTTACAACGTGAAAAAACAAACAACAAACGAGAAAAGTCAAAAGTAAAAAAGCGACTGAGAGGCTGGGAACAGTTTGCAAGATGTAATGTGATTTTTTTTATCGCCTGATACGAAGTCTCCCGTTACTCGCAGATAACAGCCCACCACTAGTAAAGGCCAAACAGCTAGAATGTTGTTGATTTGTGACACATTGTGGGATGCGAACATGTTGTTTTGAACAACACCTAAATTTACTTCAATTCATGTACACGCTCAAATCATACGGTAACTGTACAGTTGCAGTACGTCCACCAGCTGCATTTTACCGCGCTGTGATCTGGACACTTGGAGCACCATAGCCTGTTCTGTCAGCGCAAAAAAAGGTTGAGCACGAGAATGCCTAAGAGGGTGTAAGCACGTCATCTCCAGGTAGCAAAACTGTAAATAATTTCTGTGAGAGAAGCCCATCTGCCGGTCTACCCTGTAATCA
>NW_020855030.1:0-893 GCF_000972845.2 Larimichthys crocea | reverse complement strand
GCTGTTCTTGGACTGTGGGGAGGGCTGTGAAGTTAGACACTGACAGAGCATAAGTAGGGTCATAAGATATCTTCTGCAGCTCATTAATGTCAGAGCTGCTTGTTCCAATGCCAATTACAGAAATACCCTGCTGTTTGAGGGCAGAAGCCGGGGCATCTACATTGTCAAAAGACTTTCCACCATTTAGCAGGATCAACAGCTGTGGAACACCTTGGAGCCGTCTACTCCCTGAGGACTGCGTAAAGACATTGTCCCTGACATATTGGAGGGCTGCCCCAGTGTTGAGGGGTGTGCCTCCTCTGTGTTTCAGCCCTCTGACCGAATCCACAATATCCTCTTTTGTGGCGTATGTGTTCAGATAGAAATTGACCTCTGCATCTCTGCTGTACTGGACCACAGAGACACGGTCATTGTTTTGCCCCACATTGAGTTTCTCTACAGCTCTCTCAACAAAATCACGCATGGCAGGGAAGCCTCTCCTTGTGCCATCAGAACCATCCAGAAGGAACACGATATCCTTTTTGACAGTATCAACTGAGAAAACACAGAAAGACAAAAAAGTATATAACTTTGCAAAAACTACACTAGTGGACTATTTTTGAAAGACCTAGCACTGCCTACTTCAGTTCAGGAAAGGAGACCACAACTTCCCTTTAAACACACACATAGAACTAAACAAGTGTCACACTCAATATATTTCATTTAGTCTAAGTTTAACTAGTCAGGCTGCTTTTAAGGCCACCAAGGGGCTGTGCACGTTAACATACCAGGTACAGTTGGTGATTCTGGCGTGATGTCGGTAACCACAGCCTCCACTGAGGACTGAAGTTGCTGCTGAACGGTTGGTAGATCAGTAAATTCAGACACAAAAAGAGCATTACTGGGATCGTGGG
>NW_020855029.1:0-76857 GCF_000972845.2 Larimichthys crocea | reverse complement strand
GATTTTCCGCTGTGATGACTAGCATTTAACATAGCATGTTAGCATTAGCATGTTAGCGCTGATGTGCTAAAGCTAACATTTGCATGTACCATTAGCATGTTTAGCGCTGATGGGCTAACAGTACACATTAACCGCATTTAGCCTTGGCATGTTGGCTTTAGCATGTTAAACATTAACATGTTGGCATTACCATGTTATTGATTCACTATGTTGCATTAACAGTAAACATTACGCATGTTAGCATTAGCATTTTACACGTGATTGCGCTAACAATTAAACATTAGCATGATAACCATTAACATGTTAACGCTTAGCATGTTAACGCTGCTGGGCTAGCAGTTAGCATTAGCATGTTAGCATTAGCACTGTTAAACATTAGCATGTTAGATTCGCATGTTCACATTAGCATGTTAGCGCTGATGGGCTAACACGTTAACATTAGCATGGTAACATTAGCATGTTAGCGCTGATGTGCTGATAGGCTAACAGTTAACTTAGCATGTTAGCATTAGCATGTTACCATTAGCATGTTTAACACTGATGGGCTAGGCAGTTACATTGGCATTTTACCATTAGCATGTTAGCGCTGATGCACTAGCAGTTAACATTAGCATGTTAGCATTAGCATGTTACGCTGATGTGCTAACAGTTAACATTGGCATGTTACCATTAGCATGTTAGCGCTGATGGGCTAACAGTTAAACATTAGCCTTTAGCATTGGCTGTTAGCTTTGCATGTTAACACTTAAAACATGTTGGCATTACCATGTTATGATTACTATGTTAGCATTAACATGTTAACATTAGCATGTTAACATTAGCTTTTAACGGTGATGCGCTAAACAATTAACATTAGCATGATAACATTAACATGTTAACATTAGCATGTTAACGTGATGGGCTAGCCAGTTAGCATTGCATGTTAGCATTGCATGTTAACATTACCATGTTAGCATTCGCATGTTAACATTAGCATGTTAGCGCTGATTGGGCTAACAGTTAACATTAGCATGTTAGCATTAGCATGTTAGCATTTAGCATGTTAACATTAGCATGTTAGTTCGCATTTTAACATTAGCAGTTAGCGCTGATGGCTAACAGTTAACATTAGCAGTTAGCATTGGCATGTTCCATTAGCATGTTAACGCTGATGGGCTAACAGTTAACATTAACATGTTAGCCTTGTAATGTTATGCATTAGCATGTTAACATTAGCATGTTAGCATTAGCATGTTAGCATTAGCATGTTAACGCGATGCACTAGCAATTAACATACCATGTTGGCATTACCATGTTAATATTAGCATGTATTTAATTCCTAGTGGTAATTGGAATTATCATTAGCATGTTAACGAGCTAGCTGCTCTTGCTGTCTCTGTCTGCCATTTTAGACAGACAAGTTCAAATTAAGTGCCAAGAACTACTAAAATGGCTCCGCTGCGGCTTCTGGTGGCCCCTCCCCCTTTTCTCCTTCACCGCAGGCTGAGGTTGCCAAGCAACCAGGACCTAATCAGCAGCAGCTGATCTGCACTGTTAGAATGTCAGTTAGAGGACTGAGAGAAAATGCTGAGACTCCTCTCGAAAAGGAAGGACTTTTGGCCCAAACCGTAATTCCAATCATTGAACCGGCTTAACCTGCAGGCACGATGAGACACTTCCTGATCGTTTTTACATATTCGTTTTTGTGTCGTAAATGAAGAAATGTGCCCTCAGGAGCAAGAGAGAGAAACGTTACTTCTGCCTTTCTCCAGAAAATTTCGCTCCTTTTTAACATTGGATCTATGAGGCTGTTGGCGGGAGTAGTCGATCAATCAGCCTGTTGGAGCCAAACTATTAGGAGACAGCTTCAAACAGTGTTATCACTGCGATCACCTCGGAATTTTTCCTACATTTGAGGGGATAATCTGTCTGTAGCTGGGCATTTGAGGCCAGGGTAGTGAAATCCGTTTTATTTTTTTCACTGATTTTTCTCCCTCTCCACTCTAGCGATGACATCACGCACTCTAGGTCTGGAGAGTTCTCGCAATACACACCCATTCATTTTTTGGCTTTTGTTTTTCTGGATTTTGGCAAAACCGTTGCCGAAACTCTTAGAAAAGTCTTAGCCATCGATTCCCGGCCGAAGCCGGTCGTTTGATACCCTTTTGTGTATGTGCGGAACAAAAACTCTGGGAGCAGAAGCGAGCCAAAAAAAACACGGAAGAAACGGAAGCGAACTAGAAAATTCTAAGAAATTTTGAGTGTGCCTGACTCTGGCCCGTCGACACTGCTCAGCAATTTAGTACTAGAAAAGAAATTTTGAGAGTGACGAGGGGCTGTTGCTGGGGTCTGTATTCAAAAAAGCCACACCTCAAACAGTCATTTTTAACATGTTTATTTAGACACAGGAGCAGCTAGCGCTTACGTGCTAGCAATTAGCATTAGCATTTTCGCATTAGCATGTTTAACAATGATGGACTGCAGTTAGCATTAGCATGTTAGCATTAGCATGTTAGTTTAGCATGTTAACCAACTGTGGGCTAGCAGTTAACTTAGCATGTGCATTAACATGTTAACATTAGCATTTTAGGCAATCATATTAACATGTTACATTTACATGTTCGCATTAGCATGTATGTTAACATTAACATGTTAACGCTGATGGGCTAGCAGTTAACATTAGCATGTTTAACATTAGCATGTTAATATTAGCATGTTAGTATTCGCATTTTAGCATTAGCATGTTAGCGCTGATGGGCTAACAGTTAACATTAGCATGGTAACATTAGCATGTTAGCGCTATGTGCTGTGATAGGCTAACAGTTAACATTAGCATGTTAGCATTAGCATGTTACCATTAGCATGTTAACACTGATGGGCTAGCAGTTACATTGGCATTTTCCATTAGCATGTTAGCGCTGATGCACTAGCAGTTAACATTAGCATGTTAGCATTAGCATGTTAGCGCTGATGTGCTAACAGTTAACATTGGCATGTTACCATTAGCATGTTAGCGCTGATGGGCTAACAGTTAACATTAGCATGTTAGCATTGGCATGTTAGCTTTAGCATGTTAACATTACTATGTTAGCATTAACATGTTATGATTACTATGTTAGCATTAACATGTTAACATTAGCATTTAGCACTTAGCTTTAACGGTGATGCGCTAACAATTAACATTAGCATGATAACATTAGCATGTTACCATTAGCATGTTAACGCTGATGGGCTAGCAGTTAGCATTAGCATGTTAGCATTAGCATGTTAACATTAGCATGTTAGCATTCGCATGTTAACATTAGCATGTTAGCGCTGATGGGCTAACAGTTAACATTAGCATGTTAGCATTAGCATGTTAGCATTAGCATGTTAACATTAGCATGTTAGCATTCGCATTTTAACATTAGCATGTTAGCGCTGATGGGCTAACAGTTAAATTAGCATGTTAGCCTTAGCATGTTAACGCTGATGGGAACAGTTACATTAACATGTTAGCATTGTCATGTTAGCATTAGCATGTTAACATTAGCATGTTAACATTAGCATGTTAGCATAGCAGTTAGCATTAGATGTTAGCATTGCATGTTAACGCTGATGCACTAGCAATTAACATTACCCTGTTGGCATTACCATGTTATATTAGCATGTATTTATTCCTAGTGGCTAATGGTAATTCATTAGCATGTTAACGAGCTAGCTGCTCTGCTGTCTCTGTCTGCCATTTTAGACAGACAAGTTCAAATTAAGTGCCAAGAACTACTAAAATGGCTGCCGCTCGGCTTTGGTGGCCCCTCCCCCTCTTCTCCTTCACGCAGGCTGAGGTTGCCAAGCAACCAGGACCTAATCAGCAGCAGCTGATCTGCACCTGTTTAGAATGTCAGTTAGAGACTGAGAGAAAATGCTGAGAACTCCTCTCGAAAAGGAAGGACTTTTGGCCAAACCGTAATTCCATCATTGAACCGGCTTAACCTGAGCACGATGAGACCTTCCTGATCGTTTTACATATTCGTTTGTGTCGATAAATGAAGAAATGTGCCCTCAGGAGCAAGAGAGAGAAACGTTACTTCGCCTTCTCCAGAAAATTTCTGCTCCTTTTTAACATTGGAGTCTTGAGCTGTTGGCGGGAGTAGTCGATCAATCAGCCTGTATGGAGCCAAAACTATATAGGAGACAGCTTCAACAGTGTTATCACTGCGATCACTCGAATTTTCCTACATTTGAGGGGATAATCATGTCTGTAGCTGGGCATTTGAGGCCAGGGTAGTGAAATCCGTTTTATTTTTTCACTGATTGTTCTCTCCCCTCTCCACTCTGCGATGACATCACGCACTCTAGGTCTGGGAGTTCTCGCAATACACACCCATTCATTTTTTGGCTTCGTTTTTCTGGATTTTTGGCAAAACCGTTTGCCGAAACTCTTAGAAAAGTCTTAGCCATCGATTCCCGGCCGAGCCGGTCGTTTTGATACCCGTTTTGTGTATGTGCGACAAAAACTCTGGGAGGAGCGAGCCAAAAAAAACACGGAGAAACGGAAGACGAATAAGAATAAGCCCGAGAGATATAAAGAGTGTGCTCTTTCAGGCACACTCAATAGAATAAGCCCGAGGATATAAAGAGTGTGCTCTTTCAGGCACACTCAATAAGCCCGAGAGGTTTTAAAGAGTGTGCTCTTTCAGGCACACTCAATAAGCCCGAGAGGTTTAAAGGTGTGCTCTTTCAGGCACACTCAATAAGCCCGAGAGGTTTTAAAGGTGTGCTCTTTCAGGCACACTCCATAAGAATAAGCCGGTGGATAACATATAGTGTGCGCTTTGCACGCCCACTCACTAAGCGTGGGTATAACATATAGTGTGCGCTTTCAGGCACACTCAATAAGCGCGGTGGATAACATATAGTGTGCGCTTTCAGGCACACTCAACAAGAATAACACACAAACATAGCCATTGGTAATTACATAATAAGTAGTGTAAATGAAAGTAATTAAAATGAGGTGAAATAAAATAAAGCAAAATAATATAGAATAAAAAATAACATAACTTTTACCGCATTAATACGGTCATGGCAGGTCTCCATCTGTTAACAAACATATCTTTTTGAAGCCTCAAGGAATAAGTTATTTGTTCCATATGATAGATTTCCCATACCTTTTCAATCCACATATTGTACATTGGAGGGGTGGCTTTTAACCATTTAACTGTAATACGGTATTTTTTCCCTCTTCCAATTATGTCATTTGGTATTATTTAGTATTTTTTCAGTTTAGGGCATGTCCACAGTATGTGGGTATGGTTACCAATGTGAGACCCACAACTTCTCCAGCATCTGAGTGCGTGGGCCCCATTTTGGATATGATTGCTGGTGTCCTAAAGAATCGTATTATTATCTTCCACCTGAATTCCTGCCATGTGTTAGAGTTAGTTACTTGGTGTGCTGCTGTATATATTTCCTCCCACTCGTCTTGCTGTATGCCTATGTTCATTTCATTTGATCATTTTTCTTTAATCTGAAGAGTTTTGTTGGAATTCATATCTATAAACAGTTTGTAAAAATGGCCAATAATTTTCTTATTTCCGCTACCAATTTGTAATTTTATCAAAAATTCTTCAATCGGGGTGGGCTCTAGGATTTTAATCCACTCTCTGTTTTGTCACAAAATCTGTACTGGAGAGTGTAAATTCCAATCTTAACTGGTCAAATGATTTTAAAACACCCATCTTTATGAAGTTGGTGCAGGTTTGTGAGGCCGTACTTAGACCACTTTCTCAAAACCTGAGTCCATCCGAGAGGGGACAAAACCATCTACAAAACCAATGTTGGTTAATGCTGAGATTGCTTTCGGCAGCCCATAAGATTTTCCTCCAAATCTTCAATGTGGTCCTAGTCCACTCACTCATTTGAGTCTTATCAAGTGAAATATCTAAGGAAAGCAAAGTTTGTAAGGGCTGTTGGCATGTGCTTTTCTCTATGTCTAACCACCTCGTACATACAGAATCTTACAGCCATGCTATTAGGGGGTCTCAAGCCTGCCAGCCAGGAAATACTAACCTGAAGTTTGGGAGTTTGAGGCTCCCTTTGATTTGTATCGCCTGAAAGTTTATTTTTTCGTCCTGACCTCTATGGCTGTGATTCTTGATCCAATATAAACTTTTGAATCATTTTTTCTAGTTTAATCAATTTACTATTTCGGAATTTCGAAAAGTTCATCATCGTATATTTTTAGATTCTATTCTTTTATAGATGTTTGCTTTTTTTATAGGTATAAGAATTCATTTATTATTACATTTCACTTTTTCATATCACTCAATGCGGCTCAGACCATGGATAAAGGGAAGCGTTCAACCATCTTCCAATCGTCTTGGCTCAATTTGTTATTATGGTTCCGTCTTCCGTAATTCACGTGAAATAAGTTTGCTAACAGTGGGGGAATTTTGATGTCAAGATATTTAATTCCATCTTTGGGCCATTTAAACCCACTCTGGGCCTTGACTGTTTGGGAAATTGTATTACCGTTTTGTCTATATTAACTTTATACCCTGAAAAATACCCAAATGTGGAGATAATGTCCTTTAAACGTGGTATTGTTATTGTAGGTTCAGCAAGATACAGGAGCACGTCATCTGCATATAATGATAGCTTTTGTTGTTCTCCATTTATTGTCAGTCCCTTTATGTTATTATCATCCCTTGTAAGCTGTGCTAATGGTTCGATACTTAAATCAAACAATAAAGGCGAGAGAGAACATCCCTGCCTACAACCTCGTTCCAAGGTAAATCGGTCTGATAGAAACCCGTTCACTTTCACAGCAGCTTGCGGATTGGAGTATAAGATTTGTATCCACTTAATGAATTAAGGGCCAAACTGGAACCGTTTCAATGTTTGAAAAAGGTATTGCCAGGATACTCTGTGGAACGCTTTCTGGGCATCTAATTTAACAGTCTTCTAACATTGTCGGTGTAGTATCTTCCAATGATAAACCCAGTCTGATCTGGGTGAATAATGTTTGTTATAATTTTATTAACACACCTCGCTAATATGGATGTTAATATACGTAGGTCTGTATTCAACAAGGATATCGGCCTATATGATTCACATTTGGTAGGATCCTTCCCTTCTTTATGTATTATGACTATTGTCGCATCCCTCCCAGAGGGTGCCAGGGTTCCAGATTGTAATGCATAATGGTAGGCTTTTAGCAGCAAGGGTGCCACTGTCTTTTTAAATGTTTTGATTTCATTGATATAGCCGTCTGGTCCAGGGCTTTTACCATTTTTTAATGTGGAGATGGCCTGTAGTATTTCTGATTCTTTGATAGGTTCATCTAGTTCCTTTGCCTCCGGATCAGATAACTGTTCTAAATTATTATCTTTTAAAAATTGTGCCAATTCTTTATCATCGGTGCAGGTGTCTGTATTTGTGTATAAGGATTTGTAAAATTCAAAATTGAAGTCTTAAAGCCAATAGTCTACTTGCTTTGTTGCCATTTTCATAATATTTCTGATTAGTGAACCTCAAATTACCCTCAATCTTTTCCGTAATCAGACTGTTTAAATCTCTCCGTGCTTGTTTGAGCTCCCTGAGCAAATTGGGAGATAGTGTTCTTTTATGCTGTCGTTCCAATCGTACTATTTTATGTTCCAAGTCGCACTGCCTTGCTACCCTATCTTTTTTTTTTGCACTTGCGGCCTCTAATGTGCACCTTAGCACAGTCCCACAGGATGAGGGGGGATATTTCAGGAGAGATGTTCATATTAAGATAGTCCTTTGGTTCATTTATCACAAAAGTAGTGAATTCTTTGTCATTTAAAAGTGATGCAGTCTCCACTGTTTGGTCGTTAATCTATCCTGTCCTATGTCCCATGATATTTCAATAGGTGCATGATCGGACACTGTTATTGGTAAGATCTTTACGTCCTCTATCCTATGTAGCTCTACTTTGGGGGTGAAAAAGAGATAGATTCTCGAATAAGATAAATGTCTGTGGGAGTAAAAAGTAAAATCTCTGCCTTTAGGAAATTTGTTCTCCAAACGTCCACTAATCCTGACTCACTCGATAGGTGTTTGAGTATTTTACTCATTCGAGAAATGTTTTTGATGGCGGCTGTCTATCCATATGTTGAGACATGACACAGTTGAAATCCCCTCCCAGTAGAATACCAGAGGTGTGCTGTAGTATCGTGGAAGAAATTGTAGTAATGAAGCTGGGCTCATCCGGAGTCCTCATGAACGTTAGAGGGTGTAAACTTAACATGTCTATGCACTAATATGGAGACCCCTCTTTTTCTACCTGATTTATGTGATGAATAGAATCTTTTGTCTGCCCAAGATTTTTTGAGTTTATCGTGTTCTATATCTGATAAATGGGTTTCTTGCAGGAAGGCTATCTGACAATGTGCTCTTTTTAATTGATTAAGGATTTTCTTCCTCTTTATGTGACTGTTAAGACCCTTGACATTATAACTACAACTATAATTACCTTCAGGAATCCCATGACTGAGCATCAAAATATGGGATAACACAACCCTTTGCATTCAAATAATATACTGATAGGTAAAGGAGCAGGTGAGGAGGGTAAGTCACAGACGGGTCGTACAAAACTATACAGTGCCTGCATATGATAGGATGGGAGTTAGAGAATGGGTTTGGGAGGATGACGAACGGAAAACAAAACAACATAAAAAAAAGCAAAAAAAAACGAGCAAAACAAAAATATCTATAAGTGAAAACAGCAGTGTGCTTGTACATCGGTTTAAGCATTATAATATACCATTTTTGTTAGAACAGGGGGAAAAAACAATTCCCCCAATAGCTCTTATTTTTACATCGGGATCCCTAGGGAACAGAGGGATCTGCATAGAAAGAACGAACCATGAGGTTGAAAAAAACATGAACTCAACCAACATTGTCTGGTCAGTCTCTTGGGACAAGGTCCCGGGCTGCGGGTCGGAACATGCAGTTGTACGAACCATACTTAAGGGTGTTCGCCTTTGCCTGGACACAGGGGCGGACTGGGACAAAAAAAAAAACGGCCCTGGCATTTTAGACTAGACCGGCCCACATTTAATAACGCACCTTTTCAGTCTTTTCGGTGCCGCTGTGCAAGTCTTTAAAACAACATATGCTGCCCACTGACTTATTGTTATTGTTGGTGAATTGTGAACAAGTTTTCTCACATTAAAGACTATTTCGTTTAGAATGAAAGACATAAAAGTAGGCTACTAAGCTAGGCTTATTTTCTCATCCAGCCAGTGTAGCCTACAATGTCTTACAGTAAAAATAACGCTAATGCTCAAAACGTTTTTAGCTCATTTCACCTGCATTAAACTAACCAACTTGGCCATGCTTACTGCAGGTTCAACAACATGCTCCTGTTGAGTGCCACTGCCACCGGCACCACTGTCATCAGTGACAGGAGCTGATGAACGCCCTGCTGTGGCAAACATATCAGTGATTTTGGCACACCTAGCAGCATCTGCCTGAAGAGCAAGCTTCTTTTTGTCGCAGAGTTTTTATGCCACACCTTTGCCTTTTTGGGCTGTGTGATCTACTGGTTATGGTCCAGTCAGACCAATATTAAAAAAATGAATAAATAAATAAAAATATCGGGACTTATCGCACGACAGTCCGTGCCTGCCTGGACACAAAGCCAGACAGGATAACTGTAACATGCCGTGTTCAGGCAGTCTGTGTATAGGTCCAGACGGGAGACATCACTTGGTCTGCAACTTCTTTATTGACAACCTTTCATTCCCGCATCTAACATACATATATTTCCTGTCTGTCCCTCTATATGTTCACTACCTAACAGGTACACATCTGCTTCCACTACATCTCCCCCCTTTAGTTAGCTGTCAGACATTCAAAATAACTTCTTTTGTTTTTACCATCTTTGTAAATAAACTTGAATAGTCAACATACAACCTGAGCATTAATCATAAGTACCCAGCATTACTTTTCCTCTGTTTTTTTTGTTTTGTTTTTTGTTTTTCAGCAGCACATAACATCTCCTGTGAACAGATATATCCTGGTTACACCTTGTATGGGAACACCTAACCTTTTTTTTCCATTATAACACACTTTTTTCTTAAACAAACATGGAACATAGCTTCCTTATCTAGGGGTCGGGGTAGACTACCCAGGTCCCCAAGCTGTGCAGGGTTTATTCTGCCCGTGAAGCAAACCACAGCTTTCTAACTAGTTTACAAATCTAGTCTTTTTGGTGGTCTTATGGTCCGGTGCGGTCTCTACTCTTACTCTGAGTCTCTGGAATGACCCTGATGTGAGACCGGCTTCTCCTGAGACTTCCTGAGGGCAGGTCTATGTTGTAAGACCTGGGTGTCTCAGCTGGACCCCTGACAGTCCCTGTTTCCTTTGTGTTCTTCACCCAGACCTTTGCCCTGGTCGGAGCTCTTGTCTTGTCTTTGTGTTGTGTCTCTCGTTGAACCAAGAGGCCTGTTTTTCTTTTAAGTCCTGATCCTTCCTTTAAAAAGCCTAGAGGTCCGGCCATCCAGGTTGTAATGTCTTTTGACTGACAGGCAGGGGTGTCCTGATGTTACGCCCCTAGCAGCTGTGCCAGGGACGAGCCGTGTGACAAGGGAGTGGCCCTGTAAGCCATAAGAGCCTTGTGTGGATCCTCCCCCTTTTTCAGGAGAGACTTCACCGTCCTCTCGGCCTCCCTGTCACTTTGAGGGTACCGGGGGCTGCTGGTTGTATGTGTGAAGTCATAGTCTCTGGCAAAGGCCACAAACTCCACTGCAGAGAACTGGGGGCCGTTGTCTGTGACAACGGTCTCTGGGACCCCATGACGGGAAAAAATTTATTTCAGCTTTCCTGTCACATGGGCTGTGGTGGTAGAGGTAAGGTTAGCCACTTCGATATAGCGTGAATAGTAGTCAACAACCACAAGGTACATTGCATTGTCCCACTGGAACAGGTCCACTGCCACACGCTGCCATGGCCTGTCTGGCAACTGAGTTGTCAGCAGCGGCTCTGGTGCATTGTGAGCCTCACATGCACAGGTGGCACAGTTTTCCACTCTCTGTTTAATCTGTTTGGTCAGACCTAGCCACCACAGGGACTGCTGTGCTCTGGCAACACACTTTGTGATTCCTTGGTGACCCTCATGTTGTGGAGCATTTCCTCTTGCATTGTTACAGAGATGACTAGCCTGTCGTCTTTCATCAGTAGTCCGTCTACCACCAGCAGGTTATGTTGATACTGCCAGTAGAGCTGCAGTTGTGGTGGAAGAGCTTTTCTGCTCCGAGGCCAACCTGTTTGCACCATGTTTTTCAGTCTTTTGCAGACATCATCTGCGTCCTGTGCTGTTCTGATCTGCACCAGCCTCTGTTCTGATGCTGGCAAGTGCTCCATTATCAAGTTGACGGACATACACACATCCTCTTCCAGCAGCTTTTCGTCTGGTGTAGGCGGGATTTGAATTGGTGCCCTGGACAGTGCATCTGCCGTGATCAATTTCTTTCCAGGCACATGTTCAATCCTGTATGTTCAGCGAAGCAGTCGCAGTCTGAACCTCAGAATGCGAGGTGGCAAGTCATCTAATGCTCTGCTACCTAGCAGAGAGATAAAAGGCTTGTGGTCAGTCTGTATCAAAAAGTCCTTTCCAATCAGGTAAGACTGAAAACGCTCACATGCCCAGGTTAGCGCGAGCGCTTCCTTTTCTATCTGAGCGTATCTACGCTCTGTGTCCGTCATGCTGCGTGGTATAAACGCGACTGGCCGCCATTCTCCAGACTATTGTTTCTGAGACAAAACTCCTCCCAGCCCAAAGGAGGAAGCATCAGCTGCAACTATTGTCTCTCTGTGCAGGCAGCACTGTGCCAGCACTGTTGGTGAACTCAGTTCCTTACGCAGCTCGTCAAATGCTCTTTGCTGTGCACTACCCCAGACCCAGTCTGTGTCTGTCTTGAGCAGGTCTCGCAGTGGCTGTGTGAGCTCTGCTATACGAGGAGAGAACTTCCCCACGTAGTTGACCATGCCCACAAATCTTTTTACATCAGCGGCGTCTTTGGGCGTGGGCATCTCTGTGATCGCCCTAATCTTTCCCGGGTCTGCTTCAATGCCCCTTGCGCTGACAATGTGGCCCAGGAAGTTGACCTTGTCCACTGCAAACTGACACTTGTCGTCATTGAGTGTCAGGCCCTCTGCCTGTAGCCGTGCCAACACCCTGTGCAGCCTGTGGTCATGTTGTTCACGTGTTGATCCAAAAACGAGGATATCGTCGGCATGACAAACAGTCCCTTCTAGCCCTGTCAGCATCTGTGTTAGCCGCTTTTGAAAGTGGCTTCCGAAAGGCAGTCTCTTGTAACAGTATCGCCCAAAAGGGGTGATAAATGTGGTCAAAGGCCTGGAGTCTGAGTGTAAAGGTATCTGCCAGAATCCGGCCGTGGCGTCCAGCTTTGTAAACACCGTTGCCCCTGCAAGCTTGGCCAGGGTTTCGTCAACAGTCGGCAGGATATGTCTCTCTCTGCAAACATACTCATTGAGATGGTTCATATCAGAGCAGATCCTGATCTTTCCTTTGGGCTTTGGTGCTACAACCATGCCTGCACACCATTCTGTAGCCTCTTCAATTTGCATAATCACGCCCATTTTCTCCATTCTCTGGAGCTCCTCTTTGACTTTGTCATATAATGGTAGAGGTACACGTCGTGGCAGTGATAATGCGCAGGGCTTGGTGTCTTCCTTCAATTTGATTCTGTACTCTCCTTTTAGACAGCCCAGTCCTGTGAAGACTTTGGGGTACTGGTTCTTCATGTCTGCCTCTAGTTCTTCAATACTATCGACTAGATGAAGTAGCTTCAGGTCTGAGATTGCTGGCAACCCAAGCAGAGGGGTAGCTAGCTTTTGTACCACATACACTGGTTGAGTTGTTGTTCTGTCTTTATATTTTATTACCCAATCAAACTGACCTCTCACCTTTAGTGATTCGTTGCTGGGCCCACACAATGGTACTGAACCTTTGGTGAGTGGGCTGTGCTGTTCTTCTGAGTAGACAGTACCTGGGATGACTGTTGCGTCTGCCCATGTATCCAGTTTGAAGGTAATGTCTTGACCATTCACTTTCAGAGTCTTTTTCCATGTTTCGGGTTTCTTTCTTGTGGACATAGCTCCCAGGAAGAGAGTGTCCTCCTCTTCCGCCTCAAGAACTGCACCTACTCTACCTGATTTACAAACCGCTGCAAAATGTCCTCTCTTCCAACATTTTCTGCATTCTGCATCCCGTGCTGCACAGTTGTTCAGGGAGTGTGCTGGTCCTTTTCCACATCGTCCACAGTTTTTCTGTCCTCTCTGGAAATCTTTTTGTCCCCTTTCGTGGGTTGTCTTCCCCATCTGGTAATCTCTGTGTGACTTTTTCTTGAATTTCAGTAAGTCCACATTCATCTCTTTTTGTTCTGCAGTTTGTTTCTCTCACCATAGGTTGCTGTTTTTTAATTTCTTCATGTTGTCGTATTGTGATAACTGCTTTTTCCAGTGTCAATTCACTGTGAATTTGCAGCTTTTCAGACAGGCCATGATGCCTTATCCCCACCACTAACCTGTCTCTAATCATCTCATTCTGCAGAGGGCCATATTGACAGTGTTCTTCTAGTTTATAACCTGCAGAGATGAAGGCTTCAGCTGATTCACCTGGTTCCTGGCTTCTCTTATTGAAATGAGCCCTCTCATAGATGACATTATATTTGCAGATGAAGTGCTTATCAAAGGCTTCCTTTACTGCCTTTAAGTCTGCGGCACTTAAGCCTAGAGTGCCCAAAATATCATCAGCTTTATCCCTCATAGCATAAACTAATGAATTAACTTGAAACTCTTCCTCTTACTATCCAGTCCGGCTGCCATCCGGAACCTTTCAAACCGCCCAGTCCAGCTGGGCCAGCCAGCGAAATCCGAGAAGTCAAAGTTTTCTGGTGGGTTTATGGAGAGAAGAGAATCCATCTTTCTTTCTTTTTCTTTTTGAGCGGCTCCTCCGCGACGAGCGGCTCCTTCACATACACTCCCTCGCCGTCTGTCTAATTAGCCACGCTGCACTCAGTTTCTAACTGCAGGCTAGCGTTAGCTTAGCTCCGACCGTGTCTTGTTTATTTATTTACCGTGACTCGTTGGGCGACTTCATCCGAGCGACCGTCGACTACAATAACAATCACTTGTTGAACACTCAGGCTCCCGCAGAGTAAGGCACTGTATGAAAGACACTATAACGACAAATTCCCCATAATGTATATGTAGTCAAAGTTGTTGTGCATTGTTTATAAACCAAATGTAGCAATATTATTAAGGATAAATTAAATGAAAACTTAGAAAACAAATCCACTCCAGTGTACTGATAAGGTATCCCGCTCACTCACACTTCCATGTGCCTTGTGCGCACATGACAACGTAAAAACCACATCTGAACGTACAGTCGTGCCGGCACACCAGTATACGAACACCCAGGGAGGACCTATACTGTACTGCTATACAAAGACTAAACATAACGTGCATAGTGCTGAGGCGTACAGTACTCACATCGATCGTTAACTAACAGAAACATCACAGGATGTGATCACATGTTACCTCCCGTGTTAGATACAGGCACGGTCAGTTCTCTGGCTCCGCTGTTGGGAAGACTTTTTTCTTCACGTAGTACATGGCTTCAGTGGCATCCAGAAACTCCTTCTCCTCGTTATTGTGGGAAATGCGAAATCGAGCAGGGAGCAGCTGCATCAAAGGAGAATTTAGGTACATGAAACACAGCTGGCCAGGAGGACCGTGAGCTTGTAGACTCATTTTATGACAGTATATCTGTATCCACAAGTTCCCCTGACAGTGATGAAGAGTCATTTGCTGAGCAAGGACTTGATGCTTGGAGAGGTAGGACTGTACAGCTCTCATGTTGCATTGTGGGTGTTGACACCTCTGAAACTGAAGTTAGGTTCATAAACTCATTCCCAAACAATGAGTCCATAAACTGAAGTCTGATATTTCCCTGAAGATTACACTGTTTTTTTAAAAATTCAGCCATGAGGTCTTCAAGAGATTCAGAGAGTCCATGTGCAAGACTCAGCCTCTGAGAGCTGCCATCAGTCAGTAAGATTTTCACAATCACAGGCATGGCCATCTTCAAAGCCCTTTATTCTAAAGAAACACAAAGAATATTATTACATCAGACATCAATATAATTTAAAATGTCAAATCCAGTATAAAATATAGTAGTATGGTATGGAGTAGTCAACTAATATTTATTTACAGTAATTGAATTTCAGACATTTTAGCTCTTCAAGGACCTGAGGTATGTACATAGATAGCGAGAACTACGTCCAAAATGTGGATGCTTTAACTTGTAGTGATGTAAAAGCTTGGGCCTACTTGATACAGTTTCTGTGCACCCCTTACAGCTCCACATTCCCTGGACCTAATCCTGCAACATACATCAAGATCATCATTAGTCATATCATTCATACCCAAAATGCAAGTCAGAACAAAAAGGTCCACTGCACTACCAAAATTCTATACAAGATCGAAATATGCTTTCATTTCTAAATAAATTCATAGGACTTTAAACACAAACACTTGTTTAGACCAGTGATATTTGGTAGAATAAAGTAAGTCAATATTTTCGATTATAATCAAATGTGAAAAAAATACAATTAACATTTTATCAATATCTCACATTTTTAACCCTCTGGAAACTTTTTTTTTTTTTTTTTTTTTTTTTTTTTTTTTTTTTTTAGACTTTCCGTCCCCCGAGGGTACCTTAAGGTAAATGAGAATGCAAATTTAGGGCTTAAATAAACCCATTACAGAGCCTTTTGAATGTATATGCACATGGGACAGTGAACCTGTGAAAGAAAATATTTTGCATCATTCAGGTGTCTCATTAAAAAACAAACATGTCCTAAACATGTCATAACTTCATACAAGTTCTTATCCCCCCCCCCCCCCCCCCCCCCCCCAGCGGCTGCTCTCCAACGGCTGTAGCAGCAGGCCCATGAGCCGCGGGCTCAGCAGAGAAACACACACTGACGCTTACTGTCTACAGTAAATTAACTAGCGGGTGTTAGCTAAAGTTCCCCAACATGTTATGGAAGTAGGATATAAGTACACAGAGCTAACAGGCTTCTTATATTACGTTACTGTTTGAAAACATGGCTCAAGTCGACTGTCGCCCAACTTACTCTAACAGAAACAAATATTAATAATTTGAATAACTTACTTTTTCAGAAAATGGGTTGCGACTTCGTGCTGCAAAGCATGGAGACTTTCCCACAACGTTCCATGGATCCGTTACGGTTCGCAGTCTTTCCTTTTGAGAGGTCTTCTTCTTGATCTGTTTTTTGGCATCTACTGCCTCCTTCTGTTCCGGAGGGATAACGACACTGTCTGGTGACATTAAACCGGCAGAGACGTTTTTTTTTTTTATTTGATTAATTTCAATCAACTTGAAAGAAACAAGTTAGTTCAACATTCTTTATAAACAGCTTAAGTGTACTTGATTAAACCATGTTCACAAACAGAATATAAATTAATTGTGTTGCTTTTACTAACTTCACTTTTGTAAATTCAAAGACCCAATATATTTTTTCAATGTATGGATCTGTTGGTAGATTCAGATGGGACTCGGCCATAAAGATACTGCACAGGTCATATACATCCAGATCGCATGGTATGGTCTGGCGAAAGACACATTGGCTTTTGCACAGTTGTAGTGATGTGTCGGTCACGAACGATCCGGTTCTAAGAGCCGGCTCTTTAAAGTGAACGATGGGAGCTGGCTCCTCGTTGGGAGCCGATTTAGGGAGCTGTTTTTTTGTTCCCCCCCTCTGTGCCTCACTGTCTCCTCCCCCTGACACTCTCCCTCATGCCATGCCTGTTCTCACACATCTTGACCAATCACGTTCGTCTTTCAATTAAAAAAGTGCTTTTGTGTGAAAGCTGCACGTAATTGGTCAAGATGTATAGCAGCTTCCACAGCAGGGGTGACAGACACACACACACACAGCGGTCGTGGAGGACAAACACGACAGGAGGGAGACAAGAGACATTATTTATTACATTATTGCATTATTTTGGGCAATAAATTTATTAAATAGTTAGTACGTTTTATTTATATAGCACATTTTTACACCGCATGCACTGACCAAAGTGCTTTACAATGTCAAAAATAAAATATAATAACATTTAAAAATATAAAATAATAATAACAGCAATAATAATAATGAATTAATTAAACCAATTAATAAAATGTGAGGAGCTGTTTGGGAGCCGATAGAGCCGGCTCCTAATAGTATGCAGAGCCAAAAGAACCGGCTCTCCAAAAAGAGCCAAAATTCCCATCACTACACAGTTGGACATCTTAATTTTCAACCGGGGAAAGGAAATCTCTTGTCCCGTAAAGTTCAGGCAAGGCCCACATCACATTAGGCCGACCGCTGGCGACATTTATGTTCTTCAAGGGCCTGATGGTGTGTGCGTTCCAAATCTGTGCAGAGTCATCCAACTCATCCTGTTAAAAAGAATATACAAATACATTTAGGAAGGACTGTACATACACATCAACTTAAATGAGCATTAAATTATAGCATTAACCCTCTTCTCTCTCCCTCTCACCTCCTCTCTATGTTTTTTCTCCCCTCTCTCATCTTTACTTCCTTTCCTTTTCTCTCCTCTTCCTGTCTCTCTCCCTCCCCTTCTGTGTCTCCCTGACCCCCCTCTGCCTTTACTCTCCCTTCCCAATTCTCTCCCTCTCCCCTATCTTTTTTTTCTACTCTCCCTATCTGTCTCTCTATCCACCTTCCCTCCTCTGTCTCTCTGCCTCCCCTCTCGCTCTCATATACACAGGCACACATATATGATACATTGTAATTCATGAACTCACCTGGATGAGTCCTGTGCAACAAAACTGAAGGAGGCACAAAATAAAGTTTGGCCCTTTTGAAAAGTAGCTCCGTCGTCTGAGACGTCTTGCCTGCCTTCAACACCAAGCGCACATCCTCTTTCCTCATTCTTAGTCCATGTTCTCTGCATTTAGCAAACATCCACCGGTAACCGTGAAGCTGTCCAGTGTATAGCATTTGGTTGCTAATAAATTCTATCAGGACCGCCAGGTCACAGTACGTTTTTCGACATGAGTGTCCTCTTGTGTTAAGTAGTCAATTCGGATGTCTCTCACTTAAATAAAAACCGTGTTCAAGCACTGATTTAATGTTTTTATATTTGAGACCGATCTCAAAATAAAACTCTATGAACCTTTCCCACGGGTGAATGCGCTCCATTGTTGTGTTTGTTTACAGTCACTAAACTGACTTAAATTAAACTTTTATGAGATCTCATGAGATCTTGCGAGATTAGCATTAGCCGCTAATGTTAACAATTACCATGTCTACTTTTTTTTTCCAACCTTTTTTTTTTTTCTTCCATGTCCCTTTAGGGGTGTTTTTTTTTCAACCTTATTATTATTATTATTATTATTTTCCTTCCATTGTCTCCTTAGAAGCTCCGTAAAAACCTAACCCCTCTATACACACAGACAAACAAACAAACAAACATTCTGGGAATCCCCCATTATGGAATCAACATTTGTTATTGTCTTTCATTGTTGTCTTTGCCAAATCTGTCTATCAAATATGGACACGACTATCCACTCAGAGAGAGACAACGAGAGGTCAGCAAGAGCCTATTATTCACTCAGAGGGGTCATAGCAAGTTCTTTACATTCAAGTGTGCTATCAGGAGGGATCAATGAAATACTATGAACTGCTTGTAAGAAAATATACCACACCTGTCTGCAGTAATTTACCAAATTTCATGCCAATCGATATATTGTAGTATAAAATGTACATGGTTCATTGTTGCATTTTAATCTGTGATCAACATCCTTTTTGTGGTAGATAGATTGTATTGTAACAAGAGTGAAAATATAAATAAGATAGGTAGAAAACATAGACAACATAGACATGAGGTAGAAAACAGACATGAGGCAAAAAACATAGACACAAGTTAGAAAACATAGACATGAGGTAGAAAACATAGACATGAGGTAGAAAACATAGACACAAGGTAGAAAAGATAGACACAAGGTAGAAAACATAAACATGAGGTAGAAAACCACACCTATCCATCTATCTAGCTGTTGGGTTAATTTTTGCCACTCCTGGCACAAAAAAAAACAACAAAAAAACAAGCAGCTCAGCTTTGTTTGAGGTCTTATGATCATCCATCTTCCTCTTGATCACATTTCAGAGGTTTTCAATTGGGTTTAGGTTTGGAGATGGCCTTGACAGGGTCTTTGATCTTTATCCAAGGTGTGGATAAAGGACCAGTTGGTTAACTAACTGCCCATCCCGAAAGCACCTTTGTGCCCATTACCACTGTTTGAGCGTATTGGGATATCATTTGTGTTGGTTCTTGTGGATTATGCAATGCGATATCCAGAGGGAGTGCCTCTGCGCACTATCTCTGCAAAGTGTTGCACAGGCACTGTTTCAGGTCATCTCCTGAGTTGGGATTCCAAAAGAGATCCTGACTGACCAGGGCACTTCATTTATATCACATTCACTTAGGGAACTGTATGGATTATTGAGCATCAAGTCTATTCGGACCAGTGTGTACTATCCTCATACTGATCGGCCTCATTGAGTGCCTTAATAAGACTTTGAAATCTATGATCCATTAGTTTGTGCATGATGGTGGCCACGATTGGTGGCTAGATCCTCTATTGTTTACAGTGCGCAAGGCCTCCACAGGATTTTCTCCCTTTGAACTGCTGTTCGGCAGGAAACCATACTGGGTTCTGGACCTGGTTAAATAAAGCTGGGAGAAGGGTCAGATTCCAAGAAAAATTGTGGCAAGGGCCCTTTGTGTTCACACGACGAGTGGCTGACGTTGACAATGAGCTTGTGTGTTCTGACAGGGGAGGTGCCAAACAAATTTTTCACTTCAACCTCCTAAAAGCTTGGAAATAGGCAAAGTCTGTTTCTCTGGTATGGAGTTGGGGCCTCAAGTACCATAATCGGCAGCTGATGGCGGCCGGAACGGGTGGCTGATGGTAGGTAGAGCCCAGGCAGGCAGTGGACTCAAACAACAGGCTGACAGCGGCCACATTCCACAGACAGGACAAAGGGTGGGTTATCTGATTCTTTTAATTGGTATTGTGTAACTGTTAGATTTTACCTAAAAGTCTTTCTGCTTACCCCTGATTTTTAAAAGAACCTGTGTTTTTACCTTATTTTTGCTTAGAGTCCTAGGCTCTTTTTAATCTAGGTGGTGTTGTTGGCGACTTTTTAAGCTTTATTTATAGTTGTAAACACACGTTCTCCTTATTATTATTATTATTTGGTGTAGTGAAATTTACACAGGCCTAGCATTTTTTTAAAGGAAAATTATCTAAATCTCCTTGATGGTTATATTCCATGATTTATAGAGCATAATAATGACATTTCATTTGTTTTATGGGTATTTTAATGACCAATTCAATTTGGCCACTATTTACCACAAAAAATAAGTCAGTTTTGTTTCTACTAATTACCTACTAAACTTTTTTGAAGTGTTCATAATGAACGTATTGCATTAGGTGTTGAGGTTGCATCACATAGTCTTTAAGTATAACACCTCTAATTGCACACTAATGAAAGAAGGTGTGAAAACCTTAACAGAAAACAAACAATACACACAGAGCTGTTCAGTGTCCAGAGACAAATTAAATGTGAAAGACCTTAATGACTGTGTGTGTGTGTTTTGTGCAGCTCCCCTATGTACAGTGAATGTGTACTTTCTAAACTCTGAACTTTTTTCTGTACGGAGTCCACTACAGGATAATCACTAACACTGTAAACTTTTTAAACTTTTTTTCTCAAGTCAAACATGTCATCCTAAATATTCATGGCATGGAATGCATTCCCAGGAATATGAATAAGATTATGATAAAGCTGTATGAGTAAACCCTCAGAGTAACACGAAGCTAGATAACATTAACATAAGTATTTATATGTCCTGGCTGGATGCTACACTGATTTGTAATCAGGTGAATGTTATCTCTGTCATCTCCACTCTTTACCCTATACACTCACATGCTTTACAGCACTAAGTCACACACCACAAACTCTTTCACTGATTTTGGTGAAACTGGATCATATTTTGTGAAGAAAATGTTCTGTTTTCCCTCTGATGTCCTACGGTTGCTCCGCCTCAACTCTCTGTGATTTGCAGAGTTTCCTGGTAATTCCAGTGTCCAGCTAGATTGCAAGATAGGGTTGTGTCGGCCGTGAACATATCGTTCAATTTGAACTAATCTTTTATATGACTCGGTAATGAGTAGTCTTAGTGAGTGATTTGTTCATTTTCATGCAGTACGTTCCCTCACACATGGCAGCTGCATATGCTCAGTCAGGACAGGAAACAAAAATGATTAGCTCACGACTCAATGTACTGAGGGTACAGTAAATCAGTTCCTAAGTCCTTTCCTAACCATTTTTCCTTACCTCGATTGAAAATGTAACAAGGTCAAGGAAAGATGTGAAGGAGAATAAAAACTCAGCGTTCTTACGAATATTATTTAGGAGATTACCATGATTAGAAATTAAATGTAAAAAAAAAAAAAAAAGAAAACACGTCACAAAAGTGAAACAAAATGGTCACATTGAGAAAGGTTGATCATGCACTTGTCCATTAATATTTATAGACTAAATACCAATAGATATGATTGTAAACTGATAAATCATAGCACACTTACAACGTTGAGTGCTACCTACATCCATTACTGTACATATTATTATCCTTTTAAAGCATACCTTTATTATTAAATGTCATATCATATTCACAACTCATAGTATCAATAAGGAAATAAATATACATCAAAATTAGAAATGAGATCCTATGTCATTATTCTTAATTTTTAACATATTGAATCGGAAACCATATTGTCATTAACTTCCTGATTCTGATCAGATTATAAGATGGCCTATGAATATAATATTATTAAGGTCCAGTGTGTTCAATTTAGACTACATAGAATATGGCAGGTCTGGATTATAATATGCATATGCAAGTGTGTCTGTAAATAAGTATGCTTTCATTTGTGTATAATCACATAGAACCACCACACGTCATTAAACACCATGAAAGGGCATTTCATTGTGCTTTGAAGTTTTGGCTTTGGCTGATACAGATGGTGAACATCTAATATGTCTAATGTGACAAGGGCCCAACACAATTACAGCTGCAAAGTAGATCCTGATGAGCCTGCACTCAATCAGTGACCTGTAAAAAGGTCAGCTGGAGAGTATCAGAATGGTAAAGCACAATGGGAGATGTGAAGGTTGCTGCTTCGTGTTTCAGAGAAACAAAGAGATCGACAGGAGGAGGGTGCGGAGGCTCATGACACTGTGCTCACAATGGTAAGAGGATGCTGATATGGTTGTGAACACAGATGACTAGGAGGATGCTTAAAATTGTACATTTCATTAAAGCATTGTTGTGTTTTGCCTTACTCAACATGTGTAACGGGTATGGAATGAACCCAATTGCAGCACTAATGAACCAAGTATCCTTTTACAGTCTTTATTCAGTAGACTATCACAGATATACAGCAAACCAGAAGATGACAGAGAAGTAGATCCAGTATGGCAGGTAATGGATGCGTGGAACTCGTGAGCAGACAATAGTCCAAAAGTTCTCAACAGGCTCAACGAATATGATGAGGGGGAAATGGAGCAAACTCGCTGCTGGTGAAACTCTGGCTGGACTATGGTTCAGATGAGGACTGGGTGAGGATCCGGGCCTTATATTTGTATTATACCTAAACATTTGCAATATTTGTAGTCAGGGACAGAAGGCTGGTGGATTTACCGGGGCAGAGACGTGTAGCAAAGGCTGGAGGCAAGTTGGGTCGATACCAGGTAAGCCGTCCGGGAACAAGTGCTGGAGAGTCAGGTATGGGAGCAAAGACAATCTGGCAAAGAGTGAGAGTGGTGAAGCTGCATATATACTGGCTTGATTGGAGATTGTGAGCAGGAGCGAGCAACAGGTGGAAGCAGTTTAGCTGATGAGGGGTATGGCTAAGCAGCAGTGCATGAGAGGGGCAGAGCAGGCTGTGACAACATGAACAACTTATTAGGTTTTAGAAATAAAACAAAAAAGAAAGAAAACTGTACACTCATTATGAATTTACACTTTATTCTGTTTCACTGTGTCTATTGTCTTTCACAGGACAGGAGCGAAATTTATGCCACCCCAAACAGCCATGTCCCTCTCTTAGACATCTATTTGGATCAGTCTAAACTCCGCTATGACTGCTTGTCAATTACCTCAATTGAGGCACTGATGGCCCTTCTCAGGAGGGAGAAGACCCATGGCTGGGGTCTGCACATGGAGGCAGGGCCGGTCCTAGCTATGGGCAATGTGGGGCGCATTCTCCGTGGGGGGCGCACGAACGCCCGAAAAAGCAAAAAACCTCGGTAATTTTCGATACCGCTCATTAAGTTAGCGGAGCGGGCGCCCCGATAGCGGGGTGCTGACAAGGCAGAGGGGGGCGTCGGACAGACCGATGGGGGCGCACGCATTCCGGGGCGCACGGCGCATCCAGGGGCGCACGGGCGGCCGTTCGGGCGCACGAGAAAATGTTCGCCTCGGTGGGGGGGGGGGGGGGTGTTCGCCCAGGGCGCAAATGTGGCCAGGACCGGCGCTGCATGGAGGTCCTTATCACAATGTACTGGTTGGCATATGGCCTGTCATACACAGTTGTCTCCAGGATCTTTGATACACCAGATGTTGCCATCCTCTCACTCTTGGGCAAGGTGGTCCATTTTTCATGAGTGTCACAGTGTGCTGAAGTTGGTCGTGGGTTCCAGCACCTAGCCAACAGCTCAGCCTTCAGCCACTGTGTGGGAGCCATTGAGGGCTGCCACATTTGCATCAAGGCTCCTCATGATCCACATGGACAGGATTACATAAACCGGAAGCTCTTCCATTCTGTCCAGCTGCAGGCCATTTGTGGTAGCACTGGCAAATTTCTGGACATATTTCAAATCAAAATCAAATCTATTTGTATAGCCCAAAGTCACAAAGTACAGTTGCCTCAGAGGGCTTTACAATCTGTACAGGGAGTGACACCCTCTGTCCTTAGACCCTCGGTTCGAGTGAGGAAAAAGCCCACAAAAAACCCTTTAAGAGGGAAAAAATGTGAAAGAAACCTCAGGAAGAGCCACAGAGGAGGGATCCCTCTCCCAGGACGGACGTGCAATGTCACGTGTACGGGACATATTTGTTGGCTACCCTTGGTCAGTCCATGACACCAGGGTACTAAGAAATAGTCCAGTGTTTGTCAGTGGCTGTTACCCACCACCTTACTATTTCATTGTGGGAGATGGAGGATACCCCTGTCCCCTGTGCAAGGGGATCATAGAGGTCAACATTTAAAAGACAGATTGGCAGCACAAGTGCCCCAAATCAGTGTCCCTCACCTCTGCATGAGCATGATTATTTCATTTTGTGAATTGAAAGAATTGCTTTTTGTTTTAGTGAATTGAAGAAGTTTTTTGCTGCAGAAATACTATAGAAATTATACATATATTAGAGCCATTTTCTGGTTCATGTGTGCATGTTTATATTTTGTGTATTACCTGCAGGCCACAGTAGGTGGCACTCTGTACCGTGGGGTACACGAAATGGTTAAATAGAAGCGCAGGTAATTACTCGGCAGGTGTGATGCTGACTGGGGAATCACACAGTTTTTTGACCGTCATCTTTGTTCGTAGTTCGTAGTTATTTTGTTATTGCGTTGTGGAAAACATGTCTTTTGATTTGCATGCAAGTAACCAAGTAAATGTACACTTATGGAAAAGTTCTTAAGTTCTTAACTTATGTTAAGAGCGCAAGACCATGAATAAATGTTGGTGACTGCATACGAGTTTGTAACATATACAATATGTGTTTGTCATATTTATTGCAGTGGATCTTTCTAATGTGAAAAACCCATTTGATGCCTAAGAAACACTAAACTCATTAACTCAGTGGTAAAGGAGCTTTAAACTGATCTACATAATGTATTAATATAAATGAAGTAATTAGCAAATAGCACAATTTGACAATGGCTCTGTCCTTCACTTTAAGTCAACATGGAAAGCCTGCAGTTCCAGCACTACAGCTTTGACTGCAAATGGTTTGGAATATGTGACCACCACACTGATGGTGAGAACGTACAGGGACATTAGTATTTTCAGGGATATTGATCACAACAGGTCAGGTAGTGCGTGTGTTTCTATACTTGAATCTCATGTTTTGAAGTCAGCACAAAAGGACTGTTTGCTTTTTTCTTTTTTCCCACCAGTTCACTGAACAGGTTCAGGAACTGTTCATTCTGTTCATATATCAGAATCAGAAATACTTTAATAATTCAAGGGGGAAATTATTTAAAGCCATGTCTCTGGCTTCCTCCTTCTCAGCCTGCTTTTTAAGAAAGCTGAGAACACTCATACCCCTTTTTTGTTTTTTTGGAGGTGGCTGGGAGCTAGTGGACAGCATGGAGTCCTCCTCGTCCTCACAACTTGAGTCAGCATAGCCTGATGGCACTTCACCTCCAGATGTGGGTTTGGTACAGGGCGAGGCTTCAGCAGCAGGCAGGCCAGGATTTGATGCTGAGCATGAGGCAACAAGGGTGGGAGGCTGAATAGATGGTCTCTCACCAAGTGCCTAATGCATGGCATCAAACCATGGCCAAGTACAGTAGCTGCTGATGCCTCACCACTCAGTATGTTTACATGTACAGCTTAATTGAGCTTTGTCTAATCAGACTTCTGTCCATGTCCCAGTTTACATGCAACTGAGAAAATTGAATAATTGATAGAAACGTGTCCTTCTCCTTAACACTAGGTGTCGATAGGCGTCGTTTCAGCAGGTTAATAAGGCCCCCTTTCCAGTTGACCTATTACGTAACATAATAATAAACAACTGGAGTCAGGCAGCAGACCGGCATTTTCGAACAACAGCAAGATGTATAATCGTACAGCTTTATTTATCTCGTATGTAATGTACATCTTACTTATTGTGTGTGCATTCTTGGATATTTTTGTTCCAGGGTCATACGCCAGTGCGGGGGGTGTGGAGCATGCACACATGAGTTGTCTAGTTTAACTCTGATTAAGGTGTACACATGCCAGAGAAAATCAAATTCCAATCGAATTCAATCTGGGTGTCTTCATTGGAGTTGGAGAACTCCGATATTAGTTGCACTAACACATTTACATGTACTTCAGTTGTCTAGTTATAGTTGGATTAAGGCAATAATGTTTTTTTTTGTTTTGTTTTTTTCAAGTGTCATGTAAACGTACTGACAGTCTGTACCTGTTCCCTTGGGAGGATTCTTTAACTCCTATTAACATGGATGAAAGCATGTTACTGAAAAGACAGTTGAGGCAGAACAGTCTGTTACTGGGCATTCAGCATTGTGCCTTTTCAACTGCTTTAAATTAAATGTGAGAATCAAATGTACAACACAGTATCCACAAACATTATTCCACCAGCTATGTAAATACAGTTGTCCATCGCTATAACACTACAACACGTCCCAGTCCATCCACCTAAAAGGCTGCCAGAATATAGATTATTATTGTGGACAATAAACTTGTTTCCACCGCTAGAACAGCTCTGGGAGTCGGGACTCAGACTCAGTAACACAGACCCGGATTCAGATTCAGATCCATCCTGCACGAGTAAATCCGTACAGAGTCGGAAAACACCAGAGACTCAAGAGACTTAGGGGACCCACGGATTGCTTGCTGATCCAGCAGACCCAGATTCACTGATTGAACCTAGTCGACTGGATCTTTTCTTCCATACAGTGAAACGAGGCAGATTCAGACTCAGGTGGACTTCATAGAGTTGTGTCGTCAAAAAGACTTCCTCCAGTCAAATGTAAGAAGATAAATACAGTAATATACAAGATGATAGAAACTCTATTTAAAACACAAACACTTGTTTCATGTAGTTGAGGCTAATATAGTTAATAGCCTAAAAACAATGTGAGAGGAGTGTAACGAAATTTACGTAATTAACGTAATTCTAACTGCAGCATTATATGTTGTTATTAATAACACTTTTATTAGCCACACTGGTTTAACGCAATTCATAAACTTTAGAAGGTAGGCTAATACAGCATAAACTCTGTGAGGTGAGCATTTTATTTGCAGCATTATGTGTTAGTATAATCTGTCATCAATAATTATGGAGTTATATTTGCAACATTTTTATTATGTCATTTACTGTATTTACAGTTGAATAAATGATGACTGAGTTATGAGAATATAATACTGTATTTGTTTCAGTTGAATATAATGCAGCTAAATAAAAACATTGTGAACTACAACCTCATACTTGATATTATAGAATGTATAATAAGATAAAAATGCAAAGTTTTATTTCCTGCATCAAAGTTTCAAATGCACAAACAGTACACTGCCCTCCTCGTATAATAGCTCTCAGTTTGACTTTATTTAGCCTGTTTGTAATCCAAGACAGTGGAACTTGTGTTTCACTGGTAGAATGTATATGCTTATGGACATACTGACTCAAAGGGCTCAAAGGACTCATAAAATCTGAATCTGTTTAGTGTGTGACTCAGAAAGATTAGAATCCGTAAAAGGATCTGAGTTTGACATCTCTAGTGATGAGTGGTTCTTTAAGATGGATTGTTCATTTGTCATGTTCACATCAGCCACAAGAAGGCTACAGCGCTGCACTAGTAAATGAACAAAGTGACTCAAAAAAAGATTTGTTCAATTTACGGCCTAAGAGTAAGTGATCCTGAACTTCTTAATACTATTGCGAGAGGGGATTGGACTGACCTCTGTCAGTGAACATTAAATATTTAAATGTTCATGAATGTACACTTATTATGTTCAACTGAACCAAAATGAATTAATCAATTTGCTAATGTGAGATTTTCATTTATTGTCCTTAGTATGTCATCTACATATTTTCTACATTTCTAAATCGACTTTAGTCAAAATATTTCACATTTATTTAGCATTTTACTGCCATGTTTAGTATTTCTGCATTATTGTAACATGCTTGTAGAAACTACTTCCTATTGTTTGCACTTATCCCATTGTGCAGTGTATTTTATACAGAAACAATCAGAGTATATTCACCAAAGAAAACAGGAGGTCCTTTTTGTTTTTTAAATTATCTTATATTATTTCCGATTCCACTCGTAATGGGTGACATAATTTGCCCTTTTTGTGTGTTCATAATGCAAATATTGCATTATGTGCTAATGTGACATGGTTGTATCACAAATGTTTGATCATGACAGCTAAAAAAAACCTCAGTTTGTTTTTCTCTCACAGTATAACACCTCTGATTGCAGTGATGTCATCATGTGACACTAATGAAAGAAGGTGTGAAAACCTTAACGAAAAACAAACAATACACACAGAGCTGTTCGGTGTCCAGAGACAAATTAAATGTGAAAGACCTTAATGACTGTTTGCGTGTGTGTGTGTACATGTGTGTGTCTTGTGCAGCTCCCCTATGTACAGTGAATGTGTATGTGTGTGTGTGTGTGGTGGTGGGGGGGGGGCTCAGGAGAGCAGCGCCAGGTGAGAGTGATTAGCACACCTGTAGCCAACTGCCTAATCACTCTTTCTGTTTAACAACACAGTAGCATGCTGGACACAGAGAGAGGAGAGCAGTACGGACAGAAGGCTGGATACACACGGCAGACGGCAGCAAGAGGCCTGTGAACGGCTGCAGAGCGTGTGATTGTGGCGTGAGCCTAATTCAATAATAAATCCTTTGAGAAACAGGCTTTGGACTTGGTCTCTTTGTGCTGAGAGAATCCTCGTGGCAGTGAGCGTGTCACAATGTCGGAACCGCAGCAGGTTCAGCCAGTAACGGCGCTGGCCCAAATGTTGGCAGAGGTCGCCGCGATGAGCCGGGACCAGGCGGTGGCCAGTAGGCAACAGCTCGCTTCAACAGCAAACCGAGAAGCAGACGCAGATCGCTGGAGGCGATGTTGGTCCGGGTGGGGGTAGCGTCCCTCGCTCTCCGGGGTGGCCCTGCATAGGATGACGGGAAATGATGATCCCCAGTCATACCTCAAAATGTTCAAGGCGACAGCATTGGCGTGCTGCTGGCCAGAGGCAGAGTGGTCCGTGCGCCTGCTACCGCTATTAGCCGGGAAATCACAGACAGCGGCGCTCGGCCTGCCTGCCTCCTCTCGGGGGCAGTACCGGACGATCAAGAGGGCTGGCCTTGACCGACTGGGATACCACCAAGGACCACCGCCGAAAGTTCAGAGGGACCAAGCTGGGGCCCACCGACTGCCCGTTCATCTATGCCCAGCAGCTGAGGGACGCAGCGTATAGATGGCTGCAACCGGGGGAGACCACAGGCGAGGAACAGCTGATGGGGAAAATCATTCTGGAGCAGTTTGTGGAGGGGCTGCCGGCTGGCACCCTCGAGTGGGTGCGTTGTCACCGCCCCATTGACCTGGCGGCTGCCATTGCCCTCGCAGAAGACCATCTGGTCATCCTCTCCCAGGGCCAGGCATCAGAGGCGCGGCCAGCGTCCTCCGGCCGCCACAGCCCGGCACCTCGCAGGAGACCCGCGCCAGTACCCGGTCCTCCGCATTACACACCCGCTCCCCCCTCCCCTGCTCCTCGTACTAATGTCCCCTCTGTTTCTCTTCCACCACGGGGTCCAGCTGCTACGGGCGCTGCTCTTAGCCCACAGAGGGTCACTCAGGCGGCAGGAGAACTGCTGGAGGTGTAGTGTCTGGGCAGCCCAGACACTTCCGCCGCGAGTGTCCACTAATGGAGGTCGGGCAGGTGATCTGGGTTGTCGACCCTCCGGCACCCTCCCCCGGTCCAGGAGAGACGTACAGCATTCCGATAAGGCATTGTTAGAGGCAGGATGGGTGGATATCAGGTGTGTGCATGAGGATATTCACAGATATCCAGTCTCATGATGATAATCTATGCTTTGATTTTGACCAAGTGATACAAATTGATGGTCACATGGTGCGCCCTGACGCAGTGCTAACGTATCCACATTTTTCATTGCGCAGGGACAGATTATATAGAGTGAATCGTGACACTCAGGCAGATGAAATAATAACCCAATTGTTGGTTCCGAAAAGCCGTCTGGAAATAGTTTTCCAGGCGGCTCATTATAACCCGATGGCTGGACACATGGGATATGATAAAACACTAAACCGGATAATGGCTCGATTCTATTGGCCAGGCATTCGGGCAGACATGCGCCGCTGGTGTGCGTCTTGTCCCTAATGCCAGTTAGTTAACCAACCGGCCATCCCGAGAGCGCCATTGCGCCCATTACCGCTGATTGAGGTCCCATTTGAACGGATGGACCTCATCGGGCCATTTCACCGGAGCGCACTTGGATATCGCTTTGTGTTAGTCCTTGTGGATTACGCAACGCGATATCCAGAGGCAGTGCCGCTGCGCACCATCTCGGCAAAGAGTGTGGCGCAGGCGCTGTTTCAAGTTATCTCCCGAGTCGGGATCCCCAAAGAGATCCTGACTGACCAAGGCACCCAATTTATGTCACGAACACTGAGAGAACTGTACGGATTATTGGGCATCAAGTCTATTCGAACCAGTATTTACCACTCTCAAACTGACAGCCTCGTCGAGTGCCTGAATAAGTCCATGATCCGTAAGTTTGTGCATGATGATAGTCATAATTGGGATAAATGGCTACATCCTCTGTTGTTTGCAGTGTGCGAGGTACCCCAGGCCTCCACAGGATTTTCTCCCTTTGAGCTGCTGTTTGGCAGAAAACCACGTGGGGTTTTGGACCTGGTTAAAGAAAGCTGGGAGGAAGGTCCAAGCCCAAGTAAAAACGAAGTTCAGTACGTCCTGGACCTGAAAGCAAAACTCCACACACTAGGACAGTTATCACGTGAGAATTTGCCCAGGAACGTCAGCAGCGGCTGTACAACAGAGGATCTAGGTTAAGACAATTTTCACCGGGAGATAAAGTGCTTGTATTGCTCCCATCTTCCAACTCCAAATTACTCGCCAAGTGGCAAAGGCCATTTGTGATCACACGGCGAGTGGGTGACGTTGATTATGAGCTTGTGCGATCTGACAGGGGAGGGGCGACACAGATTTATCACCTCAACCTCCTTAAAGCTTGGAGAGAGGATGAGTCTGTTTCCCTGGTGACGGCAATTAGAGAGAGAGATGAGTTAGGGCCTGAGGTACCAAAATCGACCAATCCTGCCTCGCTCCGTTGTGAAAACCATCTCTCACTGTCTCAGAGAGCAGACATTGCCAGGTTGCAGCAGCGTTGAACGCTGATGTGTTTTCCCCCCTGCCAGGACGCACAAACCTTATTCAACACCATGTTGAGACTCACCCGGGCGTGACGGTGCGTTCACGGCCCTATCGGCTACCTGAACACAAGAGAAAAGTGGTTCAGGCAGAATTGAAAGCAATGTTGGAGATGGGTGTAATAGAAGAGTCCAACATTGCCTGGTGTAGTCCCATCGTTCTGGTAGTCAAGAAAGATGGGTCTATCCGGTTCTGTGTGGACTATCGCAAGGTGAATGTTGTTTCACAGTTTGATGCCTATCCAATGCCCCGGGTGGTTTATTCCCAACTTCGCCTAGCTGACCAGCCCCTTAACCGACTTCACCCAAAAGGGTGCCTCAGATCCGGTCCAGTGGACGGAGCAGTGCCAGGTGTCGCTTGAGAGGGTAAAGCAGGCCCTCTGTGGGGAGCCTCTTCTCCACACACCTAACTTCTCTCTTCCTTTTGTCCTGCAGACTGATGCAGATCCATTCTGTCCCAGCAGGTGCAGGGCATCGACCGCCCAGTGTTGTACATCAGCCGCAAACTTTCTGAGAGGGAGGCCAGGTGCCTGGCTATCCGGTGGGCAGTCGATGCTCTGCGGAACTACCTGCTGGGGCGCCCATTCACCCTCTGCTCGGACCACACTCCCCTCCAGTGGCTCCACCGCATGAAGGATACCAACGCCTGGATCACACGGTGGTATCTGCCTTTACAGCCATTTAAGTTCACAGGGATCCATAGGCCGGGGGGACAGATGGCTGTGGCCGACTTCCTTTCCTGACTTTCCTTTTCCTTTCCTTGTGGATAGTGAAGTAAACTGCCGCCAGCTGTAGCTGCTGTTAGCTAATGTTAGCTCAGTTCGTTAACCAAACTGCGAGCTTAGAGCAACGGGGGATGTTAGTGTTTGTACCACAGGAATTATGGATCACTGAAAGAGGAGGACTTCAGGCCATGGGGCTATGGGGGAATGCTGATGTTGAGTATAACTTGTAGTAAGCTGGAACTGGTACTGGGCAAGCGGGAAACGTAACCAGGTTCAGAGCATTGTGAACTAGAAAGACGGATGCTGACATAGACCTCACATTGGACTAGTATGTAAAAATTTGCTGTTTGCTATGTCTTTTGAATTGACCTAGCTTGATGTTTGGCTGTTAGCAAAGTTGTTGACTCATTACTTTTTGATTATAAGTCAAGACGAGGAGACAGGAAAGACGAAAGGACGAAAACACTCTGGCACAGGACAAAGGGAGACACAGAACCTATATAGACACACACAGATGGGTAATGGGGAACAGGTGGAGACAATCAGGAATCACGGGAACAGGTGACATACAAGGGAAGGGCAAGTGACCTGAAACAAGGGCAGGTAAATTTCAAAATAAAACAGGAAGTCACAAGACAAAAATAAGAGCCCAACATCACTATGTTGTGACAGATACAACACTCATTCTATTTTTCTGAAGTGCTTGTGTTTTAGAGAGCGGTGGGTCAGGCATGTATGTTACACTACATTAATGTTAGGTCGGTCTGCTGTTATCCTACCGAGCTTCATTTTAAAAGCTTTCCATCGCAAACTAGTGGGGGGCTTTTATTGTAAAACAGGTACAGGAAATGCTAAGTGTTGTAAACAGCAAATTACGTTGGGCTACTCAGTTACAAGAGTTAGCACGTACGGTAAGTTAGCACTCAAATAAAGCACCAGTGGCTTTAGGCAAGTGCTGGAGCCGTGGGCCAATACCCGGCCTGTGTCACCAACTACGGGAGCTGGCAAGCCGGTGTTAGCGGTGGATGCTAACCGCTAGCCAAAGTTAGCATCATCAAGGTAGCTCACCACAATGGCCTTCAGACTTATTATCAGTCGAGGCTTTAGTTGTCGGTAACGGTTGGTTACCGGTCAGCGGCTCCAGTGCTTCACTCTGACTATATTTCTTGTTCTTTGCGGTGCTGCTGCTGAAAGAGATAGAGAAAGAGATGCTAGCACTTGCTAACATGTTATAAATTCTAAAATTGAGTTTGCCTCTTTTTCCCCTCACTGAATTTCTAAAAGTTAACTCTAATCAGACCCTCTCGACTTTTTCTTCTATGTAAGTATATTGCCTTAACTGTTAACTAACAGTTTTGTTTTTGTGTTTTACTTTTACTTTTTTTTTTGTTTTTAATGCTTTGTTAAAGGGGCTTTAGGCTTATTCTTAAAGTGTGACAGAGACAGTCCCAAGGAGATCAGAAGTACCATTGGTGTGAATTTCATTTTGAAGCTGCAGAAATCAGGTACTAACTAAAGTGACCATAACAACAAACAAAATAACTCTATAATTCATTTACTCAGTAAGTGAAGTTTCCCACATCACTGAGTTGCATTTGCTGTGAATGTATGATATGCTGTTCAAAAGAATGTGTTTAGGGCCCAGTAGGGATGCACTGAAATGAAATTTTTCGACCGAAACCGAATAAGAATTAAATGGTTGGCCGAATACCGAAACCAAAACCGAATATGAAATGCAGTTGTTAAATTTTTCACTATTTTTTTACTATTGCATAAATAGCCTAGAATAAATTTGCTTCGCTAAAGAGCAGTGTATGATGTATTTCTTGCCTGTGTTTTTCCTATATCCTGCATCGTGGGTTTATTGTGTGTGAATGAGAAAAGAATCAGCAACCCTGGACAGATCACTGCGCATGTTGTTTCATTGCATCAATTGCGTCACGCCACTTTGGCCTTACTATTTGGCCACTTCACCGAAAGCCGAATGTGGTATTTTTTGCAATATTCGGCCGAATATTTTCGGTGCATCCTTAGGGCCCGGCTATGGCATTGTATCACACTTTCTCTGAGGTTTTACTATGCTCTGCCCAGATAAAGTCAATATATCTTTGGTCAAAAGAAGTTGGTTTATATTCTTTCAAAGAAGAATAAACAAATTGAAGCCATCTAGCTGTATTTAATACAGAAAAACACACAAGAAAATTACCAATTTGTGGACCGAGGCATGGTAAGCTGTGACACTGTATGGCACTGATCAGTTTCAAAGCAGTAGGTCAGGACTGATCCACTTATTTGTGATAAATGAGTTTACTTTGCATATACACTTGTGCACACGCATGTACACTATTGGGGTGACCCCTAGCCCAATCAGTAAAGTGTTGTTTTTTTGTTATTTGTTTTGTTTTTTACTTGGATTAAGTGCATGAAAGTCATGGTGAGAACTCACATGAAAGCAGGTTAAAAGGAAATGTATCTATTGTAGCTCTAAAGGACCCTTAGACCAGTGAGCCAGGGCCTCAAAATATGGAAACCGTTACCAAAAAAGTGGCAAAGGCTACCATATCTTTTCTGAAAGCCTGGAATCTCAGCTTTCCAATGATGTATAATGGCCATCTGACAAAAGTAGCTGTTTTGAGTTATCACACATAATGTAAACTGAGGTTGAGAAATAATGTGTATAAATCAAGCAGAGCACTGACATAGCTGAAAATCTATATTGGACATATTGGAATATTTTATTTTGTTATGTTTGGTATCATTTTAAAGGAGAGACTCTGAGCTTTCATTTAAATCCTTTTGTGAACATTTTGGATAAGTACAGCCAACCCTGGAGCTCTTCAAACTTTTAATCACACACCGCCTAAGTCATCTTTTGTCTTTTAATTCTGTGGCACCACGGAGCATCAGAGAAACAAAATCCAAACACTGAAATACTGGCATGACCCTAAGGTTTCAGAAAATGTATCATTTACCCATGTTATCTGATTTGGAGGGGGTGATTTTCAGTCTTATATCAGACATGAAGTTTTAGAAAATAAGCGGAAGCAGAACACTGACATAGCTGAAAATCTAAAAACGGTATAAGAAATAACAAATGAGACATGGATTCCTATGTTTTAAGGTGTGTTAAACCTAACTATGACATTGCCTTTACTGTAAAAAGTCAAGGTCATGACCTTTAGGCATGGTCAAGGAAATTTTATATGATATTTTATGACATTTTCACACACATTGCATCATTCAAGGCCACAATACTAATCTCCTCGTCGAAATCCTCATCAAAGGAATAGGATTGTTCCTCATCAGCAAAGTCATCCTTCTGGTTTTTACACTGTCTTGCATGGCATAGGTCAGTGCAGGCCAAGTTGTTGGCAACACACTGACATGATGGAGTGACACAGTCCCTCTTGCATTAGCAAGACAGAAACTCAAGTACTGCTTGTGGACCAATGGAGACATTGAACCAGTCTATGGAGAGCTGCAAGTCACCATCTTGGTCCACTCTAGACCACTCATGTTCAACTAGGGAAGGACTTTCAGGGTTGTTCTCGAGGCATCTTCTCCAGATAGCACCTTGATAGTTAGCTCTGAGACAGTGCTTACTGAGAGAATCTGAGCATAGAGGTAACCGCCAGGATTCTATGCCTTTCTTTGCACAAAACAGTGCATACCTCATTTCATTGATGTTGGTGATTCTGGACTTGGAGCTGTACATTTGACATGTGAACTCCTGTAAGGCTGCATACAACTCAGGTGTCATTGTCCAGTCTGCACCAACCTTCTGAAAGGTCTCACAGAACTTTTCGTTCTTCTGAAGAAGTTTTAGGGCTGACACTTTACCACGACCTGCAAATGCACTTACAGTGTCGCAGACTGTGTATGAGTGTAAACCAGGCAAAGCCTGACACAACTGTGAACCCAGACCACGAGCGAATTGTGAGATGTTTATGTAACTGGTGTGATTCTTTGTCCCTGTCTTCAGGAACAGGTCACATGTGAGTGCCTCACTGGTAGCCAGGCTTATCACCAAGACATCAGTGTCATCAGACACAAGGATAACAGATTTGTGACCAGTCCTTGAAGCATTGCAAGCATGGAGTACCATACGGGTGTCAGCCTCTTCCTGAGTGGACGACAGGTCTGCTACCTTGTGCACTCCCTGTTGGGTCAGCTTGTAACAATGATCGTTGGTTGTAGTGTACAGAACCTTTTCACAGAGTCTTGTTCTAGACTGTTCTTTGCCCCACTCTTTGAGCAAGAAGGTAGCAAGATTTGTTTAGTTGTTGTTGCTTTGTAGGAATTTCTTCCATTGCTGAACTCTGTCCCCTGCAGTGATCTGTTTGACCTCTGTGCCTGAGTCTGCACCTCTGGCCATTCTCTCCATGTGTTTGATAGAAGCCTCATTATATACATCAAAAACAATGTCAACATGGGTACTGTGACTTGCTTCAGCTAGCACAGTGGACAAGGCATAGTCTGCATCAGCAAATGTCTTGCCATCACCATTCAGCTTCTGAACAAGTGCAATGCCATCTATTATGCAGGTGGAATTTAATGGCAATGAAGTCTTCCTCACATTGCCATCTGGTGAAGCAAGAGCCCATGGAAATGGTCCAAGGGGATGAGATAACACCTCCTTCAGGTCTACTCTGTGCAATCAGTACCATCTGGGCAAATATTCGATCATCAGCTTTGAGGATAACTTCTTTATTTTGCATGTCTTTGCCTTTCCCTGCATCGAGGAGAACGTTTTCAGCTTAATCTTGGAGAGTGGTGCATGGAACTGCTTTGCAGGAGGATTACTCTCAACTCGCTCAGCAGAGAAGGTTCTGTAGGCATTCTCGCCAATGGTGTGTGCATTCAGAAGGTCTTCAGCAACATCTGCTGATGCTGTACTTCCAGTAGACAGAGAAACAAGGGACTTACCACCTGCAAATGGATTTATCCAACTAGAGTCCAACAGATCTACAGTGCCTGTAATATGTTCTTCGTCCTTGGCAATTCTGCTTTGTCCAAGGTCCTTGTGAGAACAGTCACTTTGTTGGAGGCCCCGGGAGCTTTTCAATATAGACAGGTAAGTGCTTTTGTACTCAGCAGTAAGATAATATCTTGAGACAGCTGCTGGGTTCAAGCTGAACCCTTTTATGCCTCCAGCTGTCTGAGTGTCCCGATTGAAAGTTTCCTCTAGGGTCTAGTCAATCGGAACCCTGCCAAATGTGTTTGTTGTACTCAGCTGGGCCAAAAAGCCACCTTCACAGAGAAACATGTACAGATCTGGTTTCTCATGTTTAATGTGGCTCATCTCTGAGTAGTAAGCAGTGAATGACCTTGCATAATTCAGATTATCATAGGCAAAGGTCCAGGGGATGATTGATCGAATGCTAGCCATGTGCAATGCCCAGTTTCCTTCACGTGATGCCCTCACAAGCTTTAGTACAACCTCCACCATGTCAATATATGACATCCAGAAGCTGGCCAGTGGACCTTGCTGAGATCTGAGATGCTGCAGGAATTCACAGAAGTACTGATGGACCTTTCTGAAGACTGTACGGTCAAGTGATTCTTCTACAGTGATTGATGATATACCCTCAGAAAAGACACTCAAGTCTAGGGACAGGATATCTAGGAGATCGTGGGCATCAGGATGGTTCTCTGTGAGCCACTGGGGAAACTGATTCCAGACCAGCATCAGCAAGGCTTCATACATGATTTTGTGGAATCTCAGAGATCTATTGTACTTATGGCCATCCAAAACACCACTGACAGATCCCTTGGCCACAGCTCCGGATTCAATGCATATGTCCCTCAGGCCTGCAGCCTGGAAGCGCTTCCCAATCACACCCAAGAACATACAGATGGTGTGAAAGACTCGAAGTCTTGGCACAATGTTGGGAAACCTGTCTTTATGTGCCCACAGAATTTCTGTAACTTTACAGTAGAGAGCCTGATCAAAGGTAACTGACATGTTGCTGATGTGTAAGGAAGTCATGATTTTCTCACTTTGAAGGAAAATCTCATGAGCAGTTGCCATCTGGGTGGCCGGGGCATTGATGGCTAGCAGATAGCTGACAACATTAGGAATAACATCCACGGAGTTTGATGCTAAGATGTTGTAACCTGTCCAGCTAGGGATGCTTTGATTTGTGGCAGAGTGCAGTCTGCATAGCAACTATATGAAGTTCTTCTTCAAAGCATCAGCACAGATATCTGTCTTGACCTCAACATAGGATCTAGTTGGAGGACCACACCTAGTTCCCAAAGCATACACTGGCAGGGCTGTCAAAGATACAGAGACAGTTCTCTGTTTGCTCTTGGGCACATCACAAGCTGGTTTAAGCAGTTCAGGACCGAACACCCAAGGCTGCACTGCTATACTACTGACCCTATGGGATGTTCCACAGCCTGTCATGTCTCTTCCAGCCTGTCAATATTGTCCCAGGCTAGAGCCGTGGGCACATATGGCTTCACTTGGTCTGGAGTAATCTCACCATCCTGTCCTAGCTTGTGCAAGCATAATGAGGTGTCAATTTCCTCTAGCATACTGTAGGATACACAATGACCAAATCTATTTAATATTCGGATGAGATTGACATTACCAGTAAGCGACTTCACAGCAAAAGCCCAAAGGATGTGCTTGACTTTGCCATGAGATATGGCATACACTTGACCCATGCCAAATGAGTCTCTTAGTTGTTGTACCCCATTGTGTGTAAGCTGTTAAAATCGCTGTACGGCCTGAAGCAATCTGGCCAAAACTGGAATAAGACTTTGAATTAGTGTCTAACTAAGAATGGTTTCACACAAAACCCAGCAGATCACTGTGTCTATGCAAAAGAGACAAAACATGGAAAGGCAAATTTGATAATCTGGGTAGATGATTTGATAATTGCCACCAGCAATGTCAAAATAATGATGGCTGTAAAAGAGATGCTTTCAGAAAAATTCAAGATAAAAGATTTGGGAACCATTTTCTTGGTATAGATTTCACTGATGGATGTGTGAAGATGTCACAGGAGACATATGTCAACAGGATATTGGAAAGGTTTAACATGGAAAACTGTAAACCCAGAGAAACTCCTTGTGATCAAAAGCTGTGTTATACAGAAGATGCTGTTAAGATGTGTGATGTTAAAATGTATAGAGAGGCAGTTGGCAGCCTTATATATGTAACGACATGTACATGTCCAGACTTAAGTTTTGTGGTAAGCAAGCTATCACAATATTTTTGTGAACCAACAGAAGAACAATGGGTAACTGTAAAACAGGTATTAAGATACCTCAGAGGGACAACAAACAATTACAAACTGGGCTGCTGATACTACTGACAGATACATTGTCACAGGTTACTGTGTAAGCCTAAGTAAGAACAGTTCATTAGTTTCATGGAAAACTAAGAAACAGCTCACAGGGGCGCTTTCAACCTGTGAGGCAGAATATATGGCTCTGGTCTCTACTATGCAAGAGTGTATATATCTAGAGCAACAGTTGGAAAACATAGATAGTTACAAAAACACACCAACAGTAGTGTATGAGGATAACCAGGGAACAATCGCCCTAGCCAAAAACCCTGTAAGCAGACAGAGGTGCAAGCATGGGTATATGTCAGATACAGCTAGACAGATAGCTAACAATAATGAAGGGAACTCTGAAGTCTCTTTGAGGATTGAGGTTTTTTGTTTTTCTTCTTCCTCAGTTTTATTTCACAGTTCTTCCATTCATTCTTTTTTGTAAGACTGTAAACAAACAACAGAAAATGTAACGTCTTTTGTGTCTTTTTACGACAATAAAACATAAAGTTTCACACATTTACATTCATATAAATCAACTAATAAGTCTAGTCTATGGCATAGCGCCACAACCCCCTACTAGGCAAATTGTATATTATGTGAGTTTAGCTCGTAAAAAACGATACAGTCAGAAACGTAATGACCTGTATAACATAAAGTAAGCAATTAGCTTGCAGAATAACCCTAATGCAGTGGTGTAAACTTACAGACAAAGATTTAACCAGTGCTGTATTGCAGCAGACTCATGTGTGTGATTTCTTGTTGCTCAAGTTGGTCCGTCTTTCAAATGGGTCCAAGTGGGAACCAAACTCAAACGCCAGAGGGTGGAACAATGTGGATATTAAATATCATTTTATAAGATCCATTGTGAACGCGGTGTAATAGTAAATTCAATGTCTTAGTTTCAATCACTGGAGACGCACAACCTCCCCCCTTCCCCACATAGGACACCAGCTCCTTTTGTCTTTGTAAATAGTGATGCATAGCTTCCCCCCTGCTGGATGGACTCCTGCTGATAAGCCAAACCAACTTGTGAGATCAGAAGAAGGTACTGCACGACACCCACACACACATACTGAGCAAATTAATATGTTGAATGTTACATTCTTAGTTGACTCAGGAGCCACAAACTCTGTGATAAAAGCTTTAGAGCTCAATACAAAACCAAAAATGAGTGGAGATTATGTGTACTCTGTTGGTTCATCAGGTCAAACAATTAGAGAGAACATTACTATCCCACTCAAATGTACGGATGGACCAGATACAAGCTTCAAACATGCATTCTTGCTCTCAAAGTCTGTCCCATTAACCTGATGGGCAGAGACTTGATGTGCAAATTAGGCCCCTTAGGTCTGATATCAACCCCAGAAGGTGTCAAAGTTCACAGACTATCTGATCTGGAGCCACATTTTTCACAGTCTTTTGTTCACCACACCCAAGACCTACAATATGCATATCAATGGAAATTGCAGCCATCAACTGCATCTGAGCTTCTTACTTTATATTAGTTATATAACTTATATTAGCTAGAAAAACAGTTTTAACAGCTGCAGTAGATTTCACGACACCAGAAGATCTGCATTGTACCTCTCATGTGTCACCTGTTGAGACATATGAGGAAGGTTGGTTGAGAGAGAGATTTGATAAACTCACACTGACACACATTTATTGGACACAACATAAATGTGCTATATCAGTCTCTCTCACACCAGCTCAATGTGATGTTACACCATAAATCATTCGGTCCCACACTTGCAAAACACACACCAGATAATTGATTGAAGATTTGGGCCCTCTATGAAATCATGCGCGCAACCGATTGGCAAGAAACATCTGATCGATCTTTTTTTTTTTTTCACCTACACTGCAGTCCTACTCTAGGAGTTTACCATCTGATGTGCACACTCAAAGAAGCTGGTACCTGAAAGCGCTTCTAAATTTTTTGTTTGTTTGTTTGTCTGACTTTTCCGTTTTGTCTGTTGAAGAACAAGCTACAGCTATTACAACCCTACAGGAAATCCCTAGGACACTGTGGGCTGTTAGTAAGTATGATGTTGGCCTCAACAAAGACTATAAACCTGTTGTCATTACTTCAAAATCAGACTTTAGACCTTGCAAGGCTCAATATCCACTTAAACAAGAAGCTATCGATGGCATAACACCAGTCTTTGAGTCTCTTAAAGCAGCAGGAGTTTCGTTTTGTGTTGTTTTTTTCTTCCTTTTTTCTTTCCTCTTCTAAACAACTGCCATGATGATACAGTTAAAATCCATGTAAATTAATGTGTCTGATAATTAAGTTGTGACTATATACCTTATTTCTATCTTATTTTATTCCTTGTCTTTTTTTTTTACAGTTTGTGATCAATCAATAATCAAAAGGGGAATTGTAATAGTAAATTCAATGTCTTTGTTTGAATCACTGAAGACGCACAACCTCCCGCCTTCTTCACACAGGACACCAGCTCATTTTGTCTTTGTAAATAGTGATGCATAGCTTACCCCCTCCTTAACATAAGACACCAGCTCCTTTTTGTCTTTGTAAATTGTGATGCCTAGACTCAACTTTGCACCTAAATACAAGATCCTGCAGGATACTTCAGGTGTAAAGCATAGCATTTACTCTGGACTGGAACGTTATGAAATGTGCACATGTGTGTACGATTTCTCCTGACCTGTTCATCTTCTGTGTCTATTATGTATGACCTTGATGTTGATGCCTGTTGTAGAACAGTCCATATTATTTTTCCCTAGGAAGCCACACCGTTTGGCCACACTGCAGTTGTGATAAAGGTTGCACTCTTTGATGGCGGTTGTATTGCCAACACTGGTCCTTCTTTTTCTGTTTCTTGGACTTCCTAAATTCCCTGATATTTGGCCAGTGAGGGAGAAGGGGTGCTGGGAGCTGTGGTATGTTAGAGGATGTTATCATAATGTCCTATAAAGCAAACGAAATGCATCCTGCTCAATTGGACTCAACAAAGACCCCCATCATTTAATCTGTTTAAATAAATCCTAAATGAAACTTTAAGACTGGAACAACACACATATGCCCTAAAGAATAGGGGGAATGGCTTCCAGAGGATATGGGGACCGCTTATGGACCTCTGACACTACCATATCATAATAGAGTTTGGCATGCTTACATAACTTTCGTAAAAAATGGAACTGTGAACTGTTACCATGGACTGATTTGATTTCATTTTAATTACAACAGATTAATACTGTAAATTTGCAGACATTTATCTTCAGTTTCATGAACCTAATTCGTTTTTATATGTTACAACTTTTTTATTGTACATGGAAAAAATAATATTTAACATGAAATTACTGTAGATGGACTGGGCTGTTTCCTAAAATGAATAATGTATACCATGAAATTACAGAGATTAATCTGAAAGTTATCTTATTTTAATGTTTTTTGACATATGTATGTTATTTTAGGGTATAATGGGCATTTATCAACTATAATATACTGTATTTTAATTAATTCTGACTGTAAAATCTACTCTATTTTTACAGTTGTAAAGTGATCCAGTTATTTAGTCCAGTTAATTCGTTATTTACTGTAATTTTACAGTAATTTTTTTAACAGTGTAGGGCAAAGAGTCTGGCCCTATCAATAGACTAGGTTACCATCAAATATGACACCGAGGTTTCTTTTTTAGCACTTGGCTTGATGTGTGTAGCAAGTGAGGTTTTATGCTGTGACATTCTATCTATCTATCTATCTATCTATCTATCTATCTATCTATCTAGTAGTAGTAATAGAAGTATAAATGTAGTGTGAAAATATTGAAAAAAACACCCATAAATCTCATATAATAGTCCCATACATTTATGCTTTTTATTGATTACACACTCTAATAATAAAGGTAGATAAAACACTATTACAGCATGTCATAAAAAGTTACTGGTTTTCATGTCAAACAATTCCCACATTATTTGCAAGAACCTGTAATCTAAATCAGAATAACGCCTGCATATAACAGAAAAAATGAAGTCCTTTTCGGGTTCCAACAATCACAACAAAACCAGGAACATGGTGGAACTGTATAACGGTGCCAGGTGTCACCTTTCCTCTTAAAATTAATAGAAATTTATATTTTTATATAGTACCTTATGACATCGACTGAAAGTACCACCTTGGCCTGAATCTTTTAGAGACTCTTTAAATGGTTGTTCAAACACAGCAAAGGCCTACTTCCAGTCACTCCGCAGTGTCTCTTTACAGTATGTTGGTCTCACAGGAGACAGGTTTCAGTATTTGAAGTGTAACAATGAGTTTCATAGATTTTCTGAACCAGGGATAGAAAAGGGTATAGATGACAGGGTTTAGACAGGAGTTAAAATAGAACAAACATATTACAAAGCTAGCAGATGAAGCGTTGTGTAAGATGTCCTGTCCTGTAAGTGCTATACAAAAATATGGGCAGAGGCAAATGAGAAACGCAACAATAACAACACCGAGAGTCCTGGCTGCTTTCAGTTCTGATTTCTCAGCAGTTACTTTGACTGAACACTGGAGTGTGACAGCTGCAATGTGGGACCTCATGGCACGAGCCTGAGACACAGCCACCACAAATACCCTCGAATAAAGAACTATGATGACAGTGATAGGTCCAATAAATGTGAAAAAAACATCCACAAGTCCTGCAACATAATCAGGAATAACCACACACTCTCCAAAGCATGAATTATACCTGCCTGGTTGTTTCAAGCTATCCATAATTAAAAGACTGTTGTACAGAGCAGAACAGATCCAACAAAGACACATACAGACTGTAACTCTTCTCATAGTGACTTTGGTGGAATAATGCAGAGGATCACAAATAGCTACATAACGGTCAACTGATATGAGAACCATGGTTCCTATGGAGGCAGAGGTATTAATTAAGTCCAAAATATAATATACAGCACACACAAAGTCACTGATGAACCAGCATCCATCTATAAGCATAATTTGAAAAACCATAAGGAGGCCCACAAAGAAATCTGAGAAGGCCAGAGAGAGGAGGAGGAGGTTGGTGGGGGTGTGGAGCTGCCTGGGGAGGAAGACCAACAATATATTTGTCATTATTTATAATATCAATCATCATTCAGGTAAAACTGACTACAGCAAAGACTGAAATACAAAATCATTACTTGAACATTTTTCAAAAATGAATAAATGAGTACTTAAAGTGGGAGACAGAGATTATGACCAGCAGGTTAAGAGCTGAAGTGAGCAGAGCGATGAAGGACAGCAGAATATAAGCCAGCATGGTCTCAAAGTGAGGACGGATTGTCTTCCTGCAGGAGATGTTGAGTAGTTGTGGAAAGCAGAGTTCACTTCCCTCCGAGATCTCCATCACCACAGACCACAGAAAGGAGAAGCAGATGAGCTCTGGAGTGTTTCAGACATTATGTAGCTTATCCAGCTTTTTTACCATTTCTATCATGGACTGATGTTGCTCCTCCCATGTGTTACAAAGGGGGGAGGGGAAAAGATGTGTGGAGGATTAATTTAATTAATCAATTGATAAGAAAAAAAAGGTTATTGTAAATTAGGAGACAAGTTCTTTTGATTTCGGGGGTAGAGCACGCTGCCGGTGACCAGGAGAGAGGACAAAAACCATATGATGTGTGGTATGCTATACAATACTTTTATTATATTGTTAAAATACAATATAAAAGAGGTGAATATTTAAAACTTTTCTTTTAAAAACACACCAGTCGAATTTAAAATAGTCTATATACGAGCGGGTAGGTAACCTATACTAATGGTGCACCAAGTAAAATGGCCGTCTGATGGCGTTCAGTCCCGGCGGCTGCCGCCGTCAACGTCCTGGTACAGGTGCGGTCTCTCCGAGGTAGGAGAGGGTCTCTAGTCGCGCCCCGGGGTCGATGGTGCGTAGCTGCTTCTCCCGACCGCATCCAGGAAGTATCTAAAACACACACAAGAACGCCACAGCCAGTGTTGCCAGATCAGATTGACAGTTTCCCGCCCAATCACAGCTTAGAACCCGCCCAAGCCAATAAAAACCAGCCCAAACCACGAAGTTGCCAGACACCCGTGTAAACCCGTAAAATCAAAACACATGTAATAGAAAACACTCGTAAGTATCTGGAGCTTCATGCTGTATCAAATAACCACACGTAGGCTAAAAGATAGATAAATAGGTTTTTGCAAATTACAACCAACAAAAGCGCAGTAAATCAACCACAGGCTACACAAATGAACCTATAGTGCCAGGCCCAGATTAATTATAATGCCAGCTGTTTAGCTGCACGTTATACCTCTAAACCGCGTAGGCCTAATAAATGTCACTGTTTACATCACAAATTACCTGTATGAGGACTACATGCAAAACAATTTAAAACAAAACGAATAAATGCACATAAAGAGCACCTCTCCCTAGGGATGTAACGATACATCGTGACACGATTAAAATCGGTACAAATGCGTGACGACTCGCATCGGTTGACAGAAAAAATGAATCGCGATTCTTGGCAAATGCGAGAGAAGTAGGATATGTTCTTTTTCGTCTTTTTTTAAAATTAGAAATAGGTTACGTTGTGGCTGCAGCTTCCACTGCCGCGTCTGCCTCTCGTGTCATCACACACACACACACACACACACACAAACACACACACACACACACACACACCCCTACACACATGCGCAGTAGTGGTAATCGGCGTCAGGCCGACTGTACTGTAAATGATACCATAAACAGACCCCCAGGAATTCACGATGTTGCGATTTGCAACTTCAACGCAACTTCAGTGAATCTCCGTGAATTCAGGGCGGTGTTGTAATTTTAATCAATTACCGCAACTTCCGCGCAGTCTGCCCGGGGGATTAAACTCGGGTCAGGGACGGCCGCACGGTGCGGAGGACCCCTCATGGGACTCTCCCCAGCGCTGGTGCCCCCCACCGGGCGCATTTCTCCGAGGTGGTGCGCCGCGACCGGCTCTGCGTTTACAGCGCCCGGACCTCGCCGTTTCCCTGGGGCCGTGGACTCTCATTAAAGGGTTAATGAGCTATCATCTTGTTGTTTTTATTTTCAGTTAGCTCATACTTCAAGCTGAAAGGTAATGGTCAGATCAGCTGCTTGCTGACAGCCCTAATAAGAACACAAACTGCTTGAGAGTTTCTGTAAAGAAAGATTTTTTTCCTACAAATAAAAAGATAATTTTATCTGGTCATAATTTGTCTGTAGCTCATTTTGATTTTTAAAAAAAATCGTGAAAAAATCGTATCGTAAACAAAAAATCGTGACTCGAATCGAGTCGTGAGTTGAGTGTATCGTTACATCCCTACCTCTCCCTCCGTCCCTCTCATTTTCTCCTCGCTGCTTTTCACACCTGTGGTGCTGAAATACGCACAGCGATCTGGCCGTACAGCAGCTGATTGAGATTCCAAATACACAAAATGAAATGAAATAAACTATGAAAAACTTAAAAGGTTTTAAATCAACAAGCAAATGCCATAGAATAAGTGCTCTACAGTTACCAAAATCAGTCACAGTGCAAATGGTAATGTAGGGCAGCGGCCTGTTGGCGTCAGTAGAGGGCGCTAGTGTATTGTTTTGTGCCCTCAGTGGCTTGGCGAGTGTGGCCGTTTGTCCTAGGAGGGCCACCGTAGTTTGGGGTGTGTCGCGCGCACAGGTGCCATTCCGGTCAGGTGTTTGTTGCTCTTTGTTGTGTTTCTGTGATCGGTACTTCACACATATGCAGAGGAGTTTGTTTACTGATATATCAGTAGTTTCGTCCAGATAGAGGGAATATGGAGACTCACCAACATCTTCCTTTAACTCCTCTCTGAAATGTGGCGCCAGAACAGATGTGATGACAGCTGTACACTTTGTCCTGTGCATCTTGAACGCTCCCATCTCCTCTTGGAGTATATCTGACAGGTCCTGAACGGCATTGATGGACGTGTGGCAGGCAGCGTAGGTTGCAATCCTAAATTCACGACGTTTCTGGTCGTCTTTGACTGTGCCTGCTCCTCCACCAGATCCCACCACTGGTACAGCAAAAGATTTCACACTTGGTATACAGCGCGACTTGTGTTTTTTTGTGGCGTTCTTTTAAATCATTAAGTTGGGCTCTTATTTCTGTGTTACAATATTTGCAACGGGCTTTAGAGTCATCTCCTGGGACAGGTGTGATCCAAGTTTTTAGGTCAGGGTCGGTTTCCCATTCCTTCCTGAGGATTTTTTATATTTTCCCCACTTCGGCATGATGCTAAGGCTTCAAATTCAGCGCCGCTACTTTTTTTGTTTGTTTGTTTGTTTTTTAGCGCCTATTTGTGTGACTTTGCTGTCGCGACCTGACGTCACGCGTCACCTTAAATTCAGCTGCCACTCATTGAATACAACTCATGTCATTATTTATTTATTTATTAATTGATTTCACATTATTTAAAAAGCCGCCTAATGTGGACAAAAGCAGCCCAATTTTGTTTACCGCCCAATGTATTTTTTTCCTGCCTGACTGTGGACGGGGGCGTGGTGCATCAGCTGCAGGAGAGAGGTGTGGGGAGGGCTCAGGAGAGCAGCGCAGGTGAGTGTGATTGGCACACCGGTGCCCAACTGGCTAATCACTCTCGCCCTCTTTTGCCAACATAGTAGCGTGCTGGACCAGATGAGGAAGGAGGACTGACAGACGAGGACGCTGGCAGACGGCAGCAAGACGCCTGCGAACGGCTGCAACACTAACTCGCTCAAACCAAATAAAGAATCCCTCGTAAACCTACTTTGGTCTCTGACTGTTCTGTGCAGTACACCCACAGTGGCAGCAAGCGTGTCACATTTTGGCGCCCAACCGGCACAGCACAGAGACAGATGACAGAACTCAGCAGGTGCAGCCAGTGACGGCGCTGGCCCAGATGGTGGCAGAGGTCGCCGCGATGAGCCGGGACCAGGCGGTGGCCAGCAGGCAGCAGCTCGCGGCGCTGCAGCAGCAGAGCGAGAGGCAGACGCAGCTACTGGAGGCGATGTTGGTCCGGGCGGGGGCAGCGTCACCGGGTCCCTCGCTCTCCGGTATGACCCTACAAAGGATGACCGGGAATGACGACGCCCAGTCGTACCTCGAAATGTTCGAGGCGACAGCGTCGGCATGTGGCTGGCCGGAGGCAGAGTGGGCCGTGCGGCTGCTTCCGCTTTTGGCCGGGGATGCACAGACAGCGGCGCTCGGCCTGCCTGTCTCCTCTCGGGGGCAGTACCAGGCCGTGAAGAAGGCTGTCCTGGACCGGCTGGGATATTCGGCTGAGGACCACCGCCGGAAGTTTCGGGGGACCAAGCTGGGCCCCTCCGGCCGCCCGTTCACCTACGCCCAGCAGCTGAGGGACGCCGCGTACAGATGGCTGCAACCAGGGGAGACCACAGGCGAGAGACGGCTGGCGGATAAGATCGTGCTCGAGCAGTTCGTGGAGGGGCTGCCGGCTGGCACCCTCGAGTGGGTGCGTTGTCACCGCCCCGACGACCTGGCGGCCGCCGTCGCACTCGCGGAGGACCATCTGGCCGTCCACTCCCGGGGCCAGGCATCAGAGGCGCGGCCAGCGCCCTCCGACCGTCCCAGCCCGGCACCTCGCAGGAGACCCGCGCCGGCACCCGGCCCCCCCGCACCACACACCCGCCCCTCCCCTGGTCCTCGTAGTAATAACCCCTTTCTCTCTCTTCCGCCACAGGGTCCAGCCGCTACGGGCGCTGCTCTTAGCCCACAGAGGGTCCCTCAGGCGGCAGGGCAGGAGTGCTGGAGGTGCGGGCAGCCGGACACTTCCGCCGGAGTGTCCGCTAATGGAGGTCGGGCAGGTGATCCGGGTTGTCGGTCCTCCGGCGCCCTCCCCCGGTCCAGGAGAGACGTACAGCATTCCGGTAAGGATTCAGGGGGTACACATCAGGCTATGGTGGACTCGGGCTGCATGCAGTCTATAGTTCACCAGAACCTGATTCGACCCGGGGCATTGTTGGAGGCCGGATGGGTGGATATCAGGTGTGTGCATGGGGATATTCACAGGTATCCTGTGGTGCAGTGGAAATTCTTCACGGGCAAAAAGCATAGTGTGAAGGCTGCGGTTAGTTCCCGCCTGGCGCATCCTCTAATCTTGGCACGATTGGCCCGGGTTTGATAGGTTAGTGGGGCAGTGTGTGGGGGTGCGCTCACGACCGACAGGGACATGGGATATGTGCGCTGTGCTCAGCGGTGACGCGAGGTTGTCCGACACTGCAGACGGGGAGGGGGAGCCAGCGGTGCCTTCCCAGGAGGCGCCGCAGGTTCCTGTGTTTGACTCCATGGAAGATTTTCCACCGAGCAGTCTCGTGAGAACTCTACGCTTTGCCTTTGACCAAGTGATACAAATTGATGGTCACATGGGGCGCCTGACGCAGCGCTAGTGTATCCACATTTTTCATTGCGCAGGGACAGATTATATAGGGTGAGTCGTGACACTCAGGCAGATGACGTAATAACCCAATTGTTGGTCCCGAAAAGCCGTCGGGAAATGATTTCCAGGCGGCTCATTATAACCCTATGGCTGGTCACATGGGATATGATAAAACACTAAACCGGATAATGGCTCGATTCTATTGGCCAGGCATTCGGGCAGACGTGCGCCGCTGGTGTGCGTCTTGTCCCGAATGCCAGTTAGTTAACCAACCGGCCATCCCGAGAGCGCCGTTGCGCCCATTACCGCGATTGAGGTCCCATTCGAGCGCATTGGGATGGACCTCATCGGGCCATTTCACCGGAGCGCCGTGGATATCGCTTTGTGTTAGTCCTTGTGGATTATGCAACGCGATATCCAGAGGCAGTGCCGCTGCGCACATCCTGCAAAGAGTGTGGGGCAGGCACTGTTTCAAGTTATCTCCCGGGTTGGATCCCGAAAGAGATCCTGACTGACCAAGGCACCCAATTTATGTCACGGACACTGAGAGAGCTGTACGGATTATTGGCATCAAGTCTATCGAACCAGTATTTACCATCCTCAAACTGACGGCCTCGTTGAGCGCCTGAATAAGACTTTGAAGTCCATGATCCGTAAGTTTGTGCACGATGATAGTCGTAATTGGGATAAATGGCAATCCCTGTTGTTTGCAGTGCGCGAGGTACCCCAGGCCTCCACGGGATTTTCTCCCTTGAGCTGCTGTTTGGCAGAAAACCACGCGGGGTTTTGGACCTGGTTAAGGAAAGCTGGGAAGAAGGTCCGACCCCAAGTAAGAACGAAGTTCAGTACGTCCTGGACCTGAGAGCAAAACTCCCACCACTAGGACAGTTATCACGCGAGAATTTGCTCCGGGCCCAGGAACGTCAGCAGCGGCTGTACAACAGAGGATCCAAGTTAAGACAATTTTCACCGGGAGATAAAGTGCTTGTATGCCCCATCTTCCAACTCCAAATTACTCGCCAAGTGGCAAGGACCCTTGTGGTCACACGACGAGTGGGTGACGTTGACTATGAGCTTGTGCGATCTGACAGGGGAGGGGCGACACAGATTTATCACCTCAACCTCCTTAAAGCTGGAGAGAGGCTGAGTCTGTCTCCCTGGTGACGGCAATTGCAGAGAGGATGAGTTGGGGCCGGAGGTACCAAAGTCGGCCGATCCTGCCTCGCTCGTTTGTGAAAACCACTCTCACCGTCCCAGAGAGCAGACATGCCAGGTTGCAGCAGCGTTTCGCTGATGTGTTCTCCCCCCTACCAGGCCGCACAAGCCTATTCAACACCATGTTGAGACTCACCCGGAGCGTGCAGTTGGGCAGAATGTGAGACCGACTCAGGCACTTCTGATGAACTTTGAGAGTGTCTCTAATTCTCCTTGGCAAAGCCTCAATAAATAATACAGCATAAGACATTAGAGGCTCCTGAACACTTTTTTCCTTCCTGACCATTGACCTTTGACTTCAGCAATTTCTCCATTGTACAATTGTACAGCAGTTAATACGAAATCAGTGAAATGCTCTACTGACATCAGTTTTACATGATTTCCAAATTGTTGTCACTGTAACATAATGGAGAATATAAAGAACAAAAATCAGTCACAGAAGTGATAGCCCATTTGCTCTGTATTTATGTCTCGAGTAGAGTTGCACGATACCCACGGTATACACGGTACCCTGTGGTGCCAAATCGTAACGGTTCCTACTATACTAGAAATTCTACACGACGGTACTACCATAGATTACTATACTACTGGTGCCAGTCTCCGCTACATAGCAGCTGCCTCTACTCTCCTCTCGGCTTCTCACTGCATGCTACTCCCTCGTAAACAAACCACCATGGCAACTACTGCAACTGAACTACACAGCTGCTGAATGATTGGCTGTTTGCCTGTTACTGGTGATGTCCGGGGATATGATAGGCTGTTTCCACATGCTGGGTCCGTCAGTCTCTTAGCTGATTGGCTGTTTGTTGTTTCTGCCGGCAAGTATGAACTCCAGGAAGACTGCTCCACTTCGATAGAAACTCGCTTCAAAACAAACAAGCTAAAGTTCTGTCTTGCCCAGATGTGCACACGGCTTACAGTCACAAACACGAGACAACACACTCACCATGGCAGAAGCACCGGGCCCGAGCGACGAGTCTGCCGCGTCGTCGCTGTCAGTGGCACCATAGACATATATACACAGACATATATACATATATACATAGACATAATAGACGCCTCATTGAGCAGGTTGGTCCGTTACTGCGTTACATTAACGTGTCCGCCATATTGGATGTGGAAGATCTGCATTGTAAACTAATAAAAGGAAATGGACTGAACTTCATAAAGCGCCTTTCTACAAAGTTCTTTAAGTTAATGCCTCTTATACACCCATTCACACACATACTAATATATCTGGGAAACAAACAGGCACCAAAAACAACGTATGTAACTTTTAAAGTGATGATTATAAATGTTTACTCCTTATGTTTAGGATATAAGTAAGCACCAAACCAACGTATGTATTTTTCTAATGCTGAGTGTTTACAGGTACACGAGGGGGCATTGATGAACATACATATCTATACAGCTATACAATTGCAGTCTGTGTGTGTGTGTGTGTGTGTGTGTGTGTGTGTTAAAAACCTTGGAAAAGAATACTCTTGCGCAGCTTTTTCCGTGTGTTGCCACTCTGCAACTTAAGGGTTGCGCTCCACTTTGCCACATCCAAAATGTAAAAATCTACGTATATATGTCTATGACTGACACCACTAATTTTGCTAAAAAAAACAAACTTGTTGTTTCAAACTTGTTTCAGTCTAATTTTTACTTCACCAGTATTATGTTTATCATGCACCAAACAACATTATAAGTAATCAATAAGTATTTATAACTTGTACAAATACATTGCAGTTCACAAAAATAATAATAAAAATAAAAAGGCTACAGTATCGCGATACTACCCGGAACCGTGATACTTTGTCTGGTATAGTATCGTGGTTACTCATTTTGGTATCGTGACAACTCTAGTCTCGAGCAGAGGTGGACTGATGTTCACATTAACTGAACTGATCAGTAATTTTACTCCATTCTATTTTAATCTAGAGGTAACTTTTCATTGCCACTCCAGTAATAATTACAGCTGAATATACTGAATATGAATATTATGTTTTGTATTTTCACCTGTAATATGAATTGTGTTTTGTATTTTAAAGTAGATCTTTAGAGTTTTTCCATGGAAAGAGATTTTTTTTTATCAGCTGGATAAGGAAGGGAGGGAGCCTGTGACTCTGAGGTTAAGCAGGTCTTCTAGTAATCAGAGGGATGCTGGCTCAACTGACGTAGCTTTAGATAGGAAGCATTTTATCACTCCTGATGAACAGTTAACTCTTTGCATGGCAGCTTCTTCCATCAGTGTATGAAAGTGTGTGTGAATGGGTGAAGTTAAAGAGTTTTGAGTGTTCTGTAGATCAAAGAGGCAACATACAAATACAAGTCTATCTGTACCAAGCTGATCTGATGGATCTTCAAATATCATTTTCTAATGTATAAAACATTAGCTGATGTAATTAGTGCAGGTCAAAGCTGATTATTTTAACATTCAGCAATTATAGAACACAAGTTACTCCTGCCAGACTACATAGAACTTTTACCATCTGAAAAATAATGAAGCAGATTGCTGCAGTGGCTGTTCCTCAATTCTGGGAATAAAGTTATATTCACCAATACAGTGTAGACCTGTAAAATAGAGAATGATGATTACACATGGACTATTGTGGTAAGTCATGAATTAGAAGTTGGTCATTCACTTCATATGCATTATCACAAGTAGTAAAACTGGCCATTAATCATAGCCGCTGCACACATTACAAGTATCAGCTTGAGAGAGGAGTGCTGGGAAGCCGTGGCTTTGAGCTCCGTCACAAAGAAGTGCTGAAATGCTCGGTATAGTAAAAGTCAGAATCCTGGGTCTTGTTAAAAAGACTCATAGTCTGCAAAAGAAAAAAGAAAAACTTAGCCACAAATCTCGTCTGACATATGTGATATTTCTAATCACTGGTTCTAATTACGAAGAATTTTTCCACTTCACTTTCCATTAAACACAACATGACCATGTCCTTTCAACTGCCTAACATCATTTAAATATAGGCCAGTATCACTGTGGACGGGGGCGTGGTGCATCAGCTGCAGGAGAGAGGTGTGGGGAGGGCTCAGGAGAGCAGCGCCAGGTGAGTGTGATTGGCACACCGGTGCCCAACTGGCTAATCACTCTCGCCCTCTTTTGCCAACATAGTAGCGTGCTGGACCAGATGAGGAAGGAGGACTGACAGATGAGGACGCTGGCAGACGGCAGCAAGACGCCTGCGAACGGCTGCAGCACTAACTCGCTCAAACCAAATAAAGAATCCCTCGTAAACCTACTTTGGTCTCTGACTGTTCTGTGCAGTACACCCACAGTGGCAGCAAGCGTGTCACACTGACGTAAACAAAAGTAGCCCAATTGGGCGGAAAACCGCCCAATCTGGCAACACTGGCCACAGCCAGTCTGGTGCCCACACGACGTACTAACTACCGCGTAACGGCACAAATTCCTCCAGAGCGTTACTATATCCCAACGGTACTTATACGCCTGGCAGAGCATTAAGCTCTGCCACCGTACGTAGGTCGCGTTGTAACGCTCTGGATTGCTCTAAGTGGCCGTAGTTCCAGCTGTCTCGCCTCGTGTCTCGCTCCTGCCTCGACTCCCGCTGTCTCCTCTCCCTCGTCCGAGTGCCGTCCGCCTCCTTTACGTCCTCTCCCGCACTTCTTTCTTGCTGCCCATTGGTTGACGGACACCTGTGGAGGAGAACAGGCGGAGCCTCACAGGTGTGGTGGCTTAGTATTAAAAAGGTGAATTAAAATCACAAGCATGCCAATTTAAAAATACAACACAACCAAAGCAACATGCAAATTAAAAGCACAACACAATAAAAGCATGCATACATAAAACGGTGTAAAAGGTAAAAAAAAGTCCAACCATGCTAAAAACAATCTTACTGCCCTGTAACACATGCACTGTACCTTCCTTAGTCTCCCTGTTGATCTGATCCTTTCTAGCCATTCCAACCAAATGTACTGGAATTTATTCACTGAATTTACCTTTGCACTAAAGGTGTTTATTGACTGTACACTGATGAAGACATAGTTGTGAATATTATATTCAATGCCTGCCCTATTCTAATTGAGCCACCTAAATCTAGCACAGTGGACCTTTAAAGAATCATTCTTTTTGCTAAACCTTTTAACCTGCTGGGCATGGATTTTGTTTGAGCCACAATAGGAGCAATGTTTACCTCTCCTTTACAGTGTTATACAGTGTTTCTAAAATCTTTTCCCTTCACCATCCAGTGGACAACCTGTGGTGCCACAATAGTTGTGTACTTAAATGTAAGTTTTCCATGGTATTTCATGGAATCGGCCTTAGGGTTAGATTTAGGGGTAAGGGGGTTTAGGAAGGGGTAAGGAACCTCAAGGATTTTTGAAGATGGTCTTACCTTGCATTTCTTTGTATAGGTGGTGCGGACGGAAGCACCACAACACAACAAATTATGATTGCATCAATATGATGCAATTTCTCTCATATTCCAACTGTATTAAATGTTGTGAATTGTCACATCATGGAAAGGTGGTCACATGAGCTTTGGTGTGTTTGGGTATTTTGTAGAAGCCTGGTGTCTTTTCAATTCATTAATAGTATCTAATTAGTGGACAGAGCTTTCAGGTCTGTGAAGTGAGGCCACCATCTTGGCCTCTTTATTAGCTCAATTGGCAGCTATCAAATAAATAAATAATTAAAAGACTGATTATGATGACCTTCTCACTTGATTTATGACCTCAGTAAATACTTTACTCATTCAGTATGACATTCATTTTGTAAACAATGGTCCTATTTAAAATACAATACAGCAGGGTACGCCTTGTACAATTTTATTGAACTAACTACTTTAGTTTAATAACTCCCACCGTAAAGGGTGTTTGAACTGGTGAAACAGTGTCACACTCAGGCTCGGACATCCGCTTACTGTTTCTTCACGGTTTATTTGCAGAAGCATTCACTCTTACACATGCTAATGCTAACACCTAAACAATAACATGCTGTCCGCCAGGTAAATAACTGCAACAACACAGAGATAAACAAAATTACAACATGAATAACCCGGACATATTATTAACTGCACAATCTGCATATATGAACATATGTATGGTGTTTAACACATGCTACAATCATTTTACACATATTGTAACTCACCAGCTCAGCTTCACCAGTTAAAACAATACTCATACTAAAGTAGAGCCGGCAGGTATCTACATATGCCCAACTACAATACAGATACAAATGACTGTCAGGCAGTCAGTTATGAGGGGTTAGTATTAGTACAAAAATATAAAAAATACAAACAGCAAATCTCATGTAATAGTTTAATACATTTATGTTTTTTATTGATTTCACACTATTATAATAAAAGGTAGAAAAAGCATTAATACAGTGTGTTTTGATTTTGTTGAGGCCATAGAAGGTTCCTGGTTTGTTTGCAAAGCCTTGCAATCCAGACCAAGAATAGCGCCTGCCTATAAGAGAAAATCCCTGAAAATGCAGTTCTTTTCTGGTTCCAACAATCACATCATCACATCATGTCCCAAATCATGCTGGGACTGTCACCCTCCCTCTTACTGATATAAAACCTTATGAAATCAACTTTGTCTGCTATCTGGAAATCACTAAGGAAGCCATGCATTCCACTGAAACATTCAACATACCAATCCATGTTATTGGTAGGTGTTTTCTTTCAGGTGCTGAGACAGTTTTCCTGTGTCAGATGCTGCTAATCAAATCAGTACATTTCCAATACTTCAACTTCTTCAAATCATTATCCTCACAGAACACCCAAAACCAAAAAATAAAAATGCAGAAGAAAGATCAGTGTGCCTTTCTGATTATTAAAGTGATACATATGCGCTGGTATTGATTCACAGCACTGATTATTAATCCAGGACTCTTCATCAGGACAAAGCCAACACAGGAATCATTATAGGTCTTGAACTTGATGGTCAGTCTCCATGGAAACCTAAGAAGACAACCAAATCCAAGTAATGCTTAGTTGTTAATCCATAATACAGAATTTGTTGTTTCCAGTCAGTAAAATGTAAAATGGCTGGAATCATCAATATTTTTTGTTGAATAGATATGTTGTCTTTGAAAATTATAATATGTTGTTACATGTAACATAATGGATATTTTATTCAAGACCTATCACTCTACACCTTCTACAGACAAAAACAAAAAGGTTGAAGCTTGTCTTTGGTTGTTGTATCAGTTACTCATCCATTGTTAGTGTGATACCTGCAGTAAACGGTGCACAGCATACTCCCAGTTTGGGGAAGCAGACAAAAGGACCAGGAAGCTAAGCAATGTACTGCTGTGGATGGGGCCAGCAATAAAAGGTATTTTAGCCATCTAAACAAATCAGTCAGTGTATATTATGTATAGAATATTTTCAACACTTTACCTTACTGCCAGATAGCTCTTTCTAATAGGAAACGGATGTGTTTATATCAGTCTATGATCTTTTTAAAGCCATCACATTTCATTGGCAAAAACCACAAGTTAACCTTGCTTAACATTGGAGATGCTGGTCAACCACTGTCTTAGTTGGTGACTTCAGTTTCTGTGGATTGAGGTAATGGCAAACCAACAACATGTTCTGTGGCAGTCCATTTACCATCTGAAGATCACGACCATCCAATGTGTGTGTGTGTGTGTGTGTGTGTGTGTGTGTATATATATATATATATTATATATATATATATATATATCTATATATAATATATATATATATACACACACATATATAGAAACAGGGTTGTAAAAAAACATTTCAAAATCTATTGGATTATCTAAAAAGAATGTAATGTGACAGATCTGGAATTTTTTTATCTGATGGAAAGCTAATGTTTTGAAGATACATGGTTTTCACTGGACATGATCTGGAATCCTGCATCAGTGCCATTAACCAGCAGGAGAGATGCACTTACCTAATAAGTCCAGGCAAGGGTGATGAAGGCAGGGTTTTCATATTTTGACGTGACAGATCTGCGGCTTCTGTTAGCCTGGCTGCACCTCTGCGAGGAAGTTAAGAGACAGAGACTCCAGTTTTAGAGGTTCAACAATGATCCAAACCAACTGACATTCAATAAAATGTTTATTTGTGTGAATGTGGATACATGAAGGAAATGGGCATACCGGTGCACATGTGTTACCATCCCTGACACACAGCTCTACTTTGCAGTGAAAGTAGATGTCAGTAGTAGTCTTGCCAGTGAACTGGAACAAATTGAAAGAGAAAAAGTTGGACGTTCCAAGTCCATTGCCGACCACATTCACTGTCTTGTCAGTAGGATTAGGGCAGCTGCTCAAAAACAGGAAAGCAGACATGACAGGGAATATCCAGCATGAACAAAGACAGGTTTAATTACCACAAGCATCTCTGTGTGCCTCACCCTTTGATGACAAGGTCATATCTCAGGCTTCCATCTGGCAAAGGCTGGTCAGTTGCCCAGCAGGAGTCAGTCAGCAGGTGGATCATTTCTTCATTCAGCCCCTCTGTCTTCAGCTCCACCCAAATTTTCTTGTTGAGTTCGATATAGGTGTCTGGCTGGATAGCTTTGTTGCGTTCAGGGTTGGTGTAAGCATTCATACTCAGGTTGTAATACCATTCTCCAGAAATAATCTGCTGGGTCACAGAGCTGGAAAGCAAAGACATGACTGAGTTGTCTTCTCAACTCACACACTTCCTAAAAAAACAAGTGAAGTTCAGTCAGGCTTGGTAACAAAGAGGAGACAGCTCTGGAACTACAGTACATACAGCACTGTTAACCTAACCACGCACCTGTCTTTGATTCTGATGGCTAAGTTCTTTGTTTCTGGCTGACGGTAATGGCAGGAGAAGTCAATATGCACTCGGTCATGTCGGTTGATGAGGCCAGACATGGAACTGTTTCGTGTCATGATGGAGTTCTTGTAGATAATTTGGCTTCCATTGACCTAAATGGTCACATGATCACTGACATTGTTACTGCACATTCGGGTGAAAAAAGTTTATTTCCTTTTTTAGATTATAACTAAATAAAAGGGGGTACCTACCATGGCCACCGCACCACAACTGTTGCTGCTGTCAAAATTGAATGTCACCATGTGGGTCAGGTGGTCCATTTTACCTGTGCAGGCCTGGTCATTGAGGTGCAGGATAGAGTAGTCAATGTTTTGTTCCTCTAAGAGACAATTAGCCATAGTTATCGAAGCTGAGTTCTGCCCACAGACTGTCGGCTCACCTGTAACACACGTTACAGAACATTATATTCATTTAGCTTTTGTCCAAACAACTTAAAACAGCCCATATAAGGAACATGAACACATAAATTTAACACTGAAATTTAAAGTTTCTTGAAGGACTGTGAGAGTTTTGTGTAATTTTACATTGTATCTATTAAACAATAAGCTTTAGAAGGTTCATAGGTCATAATCATAATCATTTCAATGTTAACATGGAAGTCTGTCTCATAGCTGACTCACCAAAAGTATTGCTTGATCTGTACTCAGAGGCAAAAATGGCCCGGCAGAGACAACGAGGTTCCCCATGATTGATACTGTCACCACAGAACTCATGAGCACTGCAAAACCTGTCCGAACAAAAGGCCTGAGAGACAGCAGCTGCAAACACACACACACACACATACAAAAAGACATGAAGGGATGAATACCATTTAAAAACAGATCAAGAAAAGCTGTCGAAAGAACTGATAGCCTCCATTTTGTTCACTTGATTGTTCATTTGATCAATCTGGGTGCTGCGACACCTCAACAATGCTGCAACACTGATGACCCCACTTGGCTGAAACCATTTATTTGTCTGTGATGGTCTTATGGCATTTTTAGAGTGTAGATTGTCTAAATTATGCTTTTTTTATCTTATTTATTAAGATTGCATAGATCACACAGAGATGTTTTTTTAGCTGCAACCCCAATTCTTAAAAGGTTGTGACGTCTGAAGGACACAATGTTTATGATTTCCAAAAACAATTGTGCAATGTGACATTCAATGTTAGTCTTTAGCCTTGCTGCTTATGTGCAGAGATTTCCCTGGATTCACTGAATCTTTTAATGATATTTTAGATTGTAGATGGCGAAATTCCCACACTGGTGAACCTCATCTCTCATCTCTCATCCTCTCTGATCCCATCTGTTTTTTTATATATTTTAGACAGGATCTCAACCTTTTTGCAATTAGGGTTGTACATAGCACAATTTTTTGAGGAAATAGCCACTGTCAAACACAATCTAATTCAGACCTATCAGGTCAACTTTAAACATAACTGAATATACTAAAAGACAGCCTTACAGCAGCTGGTGCTTGACCTCCAGCTGTCCACTGTAACATTGCTGTGGTGGCTGCAGGCCCTGGCATAGGCCTCCAGGAACTGGCACTTCAGACCATCCACTGCAGGGTATTTGCACAAAGTTCTTGTGCAGGCAGTTATAAAGGGCTCTGGGTTGATGTGCTTGTTGCAAGCAATGAAGGAAGCCTGCTTCATGATATTACACCTGAAAATATGACATGAAAGTTTAGTCATCAAGGACAGTAAGGCATGTGTTTGTGTGTGTATTGTGGCTATGCATTCCATGTTAATGATGTCTAATTATTTTTCAAAAGAGAGTTTAATGTGTTCACCATTCAGTTGTGGTGTTGCAGTTAATTGTACTGTTAGCATCATCATCATACTGCGTCTCACAGCTATGGGGCAACAAACAGCAAAAGATCAAAGACTGACAAACAACTTAATACAGAAATACAGTATATTTGAAACCCATTCATTCATTCAGACATTGTGTTTAAGATCTTACTCAATAGCAGAGTGTTCAGAGACTCTTTCTCCACTAAAAGACCAGCTGGAATTGCCACATAAACCCTGCACAGGTGCTCCACTTGGTCCTGGACAATTTTAGGAGAGAATGTGTGGCACATCGATTAACTCTTAAAAACTCTTTAACGATTAAACTCTACCTTTACGAGTGAGCAGATCAATACCTAAAGTAATATTTATATTTTATCTATACTGCAGGTCTTGTTTTGAGCATTGATATTATCCACAGAATCAATACTAAAAAAACTGTATTGTTAAGAGAATTCTTTTAATATTATATTTAATTATTTAATTATTTATATTTAAATATTTAATTATTTAACATAAAAAACTACATTAACATTAAGTAATAAACACAATTAGTAAAAAGAAACATTCAACTTTAATTCCTTGTGTGCTAATGAAAATAACATTACTACTTTAATGTCCACTTTTATGCAGATGATACAATTTTATATGTGCCTGCTTCTAATTTAACCCAGGCTCATCTTAAGTGCTTCGATGCTTTTCAAAAAAAGATCTCAATGGGACTGCTGAAAAGTAATCAATATTTCATGAATAAAAATCATAATGCGTAGTTCTGGCCATATTACTTTGGTCAAAACCAAATTTTGTATCTCCCATACCTACAACTGATAACCTGAGGTGTACAACAGATTTTTTTTACACAGATTTTATTTTAATTATTGATGATCAGACTTTTTCCTCTGGGCTGTGTGGATGTGTAAAGACTTTGCTTAACTGACATATCAAATTTGACACCATGCCAGTTCCCAGCACAATTCTGCTGACTTCCAACCTAATCAGCTCTGAAAACTGAAAATATTGGGTGTACAGGGCTTTAAATGTCATTTCTGGCTTATCTCCAAGGAGATGGTTGCCAGGAAAGCAATTTTCACAATTTTATGACAGCTTAGGTTTAAGGTTTAATTTTTGTGTACCCGTTATGTGGATTTGTGCTGTGTAGCCATCAAAGTGGACAGAAACCATGTTGTTGGAAGCTGAGATCTTAGCAGTCACTCCTGTTTGGTCTCTAGACAGCATCACACCGTGGACCACCTGTGCTGTGGTGTTGACCATCAGCACTTTGTCATTCAGCTTCACAGCAAAGGAGCCCAGTAATGGGGAGAAACACAAAATTACTGTTTAACAAAGATGGATATCAACAAATACATGTACAAAGCTGTCACCTTATAAAAAAGCATTAATACATATTAATTATTAGTATTAAATTATACAAAATAATATAAAATTGAGTTTATTAAATTCAATCAAAACAACAATGGTAGCTGCTAAAAAGGTTATCACTGACATTGATAGACAGATGGTTCATCCAATCCCCTGACCTTTATCTTTAATGGCGACTTCCCTGATGGTTCTGTGTAACGGTCAGGCTAACTGCTGTCTGCCCTTCTAGTATGCATGCATTATGTACAAGTTTTGCCTTTCCTGCCATGGCATTAACTCTTTCAGGTGGCTGTGGCTCAGGAGGTAGAGTGGGTTATTCACTAATCGATGGGTTGGCAGTGAAATCCCCTACTCTTCCTGTCCACATGTAAATTGTCATTGTGCAAGACACTGAACCCTGAGGTGCTTCCAATAGACAGGGCATTGCCTTGCATGTCATCTGTGTGTAGATGTGTGTAAATGCGTGAATCAGTGACCAATTGTAAAGCATTTTGTCAGGTAAGGTAGAAAGTTGCTACATAAGAGTAGTCCATTTACCAGCTCAGTCTGATTTTTTCTTCTTTTCCTGTTCCTCCTAGAATTCCAAAGGTAGTTATATACAAAACAAGACAGTACTGTCCTTACAAGATTTCTAGTTATTCAAGTATGGAAAAGTTACTTCACACAGCACTGACAATCTCAGAGGTGAAAAACCTGCAAAACAACATTCAATAGCATGCTCTTCTTCATGTGGATAATTTGGTCACATGGTATACAAACCATTTGCGCTTGTCCCTCTCTCTCCTCTTGTTTCCTGTGCATCTGTGTGTCAACTTATACTGATCTGAATATGAATTACTTCTTTGATTTTGGTAAAATACAATGGTACAATAAAAAGTGTAGCCTTGGGGCCTATGAGCACCTTAATCTGCCACTGCCTGGAGTGTACTGAACATCAGTGATTTCTGAATATAACTCCTCATTACTTGACACCCTAACACATTACTAGAGCTATTGGTTGGTAATGTACCTGAACTCTGCCGCCTTGTCCCAGGGAAATCTGAACACCCGCCTGGTCCATCTGCAGTATGACACGGTCCAAAAAACTAACATCTTTACGGCGTCTTTCCTGGAAGATGCCCACCAACTTGACGCCTGGGACGCCCAATGTAGACCTCATTAGAGTGTACCCACACCTGTCTGGGACAGAGTGGACTCTTCCAATGAAATCAATGACAGTGGAGCCGGTCACAGTGCACATGGTGTTTAAGACGCAACTGATGGAGACAGATACAAACAGAACATAACACCATCAGCGTTTAGTCAAATATTGCACTAGTACCCCCAAGCTTAATTGTTAATAGTACCATCATTGAGTTGAATATTTTGTTAGCAATCATATAATCGAAGAAACAGGACCTGAAATCCTCATATAGTTTTGTGTTTTATCATGGTTGGGGGAGATTTGTATCATTTCCTTTAAATATTTACCTTCCATTGCCCTGGCAATGCTCCATGGGACCACAATCACTAATGGCACTAGCAACTCCGCTCACATCACAGGTTACGGTAGAACAAATGTTTGGGTCCCTCACTGTTGTATTTGTCTTATAAGCAGTACCTAGTGGTTGGAGAAAGTTTATGTATGTAGTTTAAACTGTAAGACAATGACATGGCAGCAATTTAAATTATTCCAATTGTGTTTTCTTATAGCACTTTAGGGACCACAGGTTTACCTGAGAGTCTGCATCCACTCACATCTGTGATGACTCCATTGTTTGTTTCATTAGTCTGGAATGACTGTTTGGAAACTGTAAGGCCATTGACTTGTGAATCTGCTACCTAAAAAGACAGGGCGATAGTCAAAGGCTATAAGTAATCTTACTAATATGCCAAATTAAAACACAAACGTGAAACTGAAGCTATAACTTAGTAAAAGTTAAAAAAAACAAACTATATATTAAATGTTAAGACACACCGCTGCACATCACATGTGCCATATTTACCACTGGAAATATATCACTGTCAGCTCATATATTGTGTCAGGGTCATGCAGCCAAAAGTCAACAGTCCAAACTCACAGAGAAAATGGCCACACACAGAAGAGGATGCGAAAAGAATCAATGTATTCCATATAATAATACATAAATTAATAGTATGACAAATAATTCAATTTTTCCCATTTTTACTTACAACAGCAGCATTTGTGTACCCAGGATATGTCTTGATTGCCAGAATTGCTTGTGAACCAAAGTTTCCAAGTTCAAGTTGTTCAATCTAACAACAGGAAATGGACTGTTATGTAAAAGGGTGGAAAAGGGTATGATTTCAAACATCCCTTCATTAAAAAACAAAGTAACTCTTGACACAAACAAAAACAATTCACAGAAATACTCACTTGAGATTGTTGACTGTCTTTTAATGGTATTATGTTGACACATTTCCCAGCATACTTAAGGTTTGGGAGAAGTTTATGAACCCCAGAGCCAGTTGGTATGTCTTTTGTAAGTACTGACAGGTCGCCTCTGTCAGCTGTCCCTCCAGACATCACAATACAGTCATTTTCCTTTCCAGGTTGGTATAAACCCTTGAAGCACACTGTGAATTTGTTCGCATTGAAGGCCACCTGTTAAAAAATCAGGGACAAAACTGTAACAAGAATAGTTTCAGGTTGAAAAGGTTGACTTTATTTCTTTTTGTAGTTGAATAATTTCTTGTAGAAAGTCTAATTTCATTTATCACTTCACAACTTGGATGGATGAGGAAACCCAATTCATATTTGGTTATGAACAATCTCTTGAATCCTTACACCGAAACTCTGCTGCACACGTGCCTGGATTTTGGTCTTTTCTCGCGATGACGCCCTCACGCAACGCACCACAGACGGGCATGGTGGGGTTTGGGCATTACACTATCATTTTGCCTGGGTTTTTTTAGAACCAACATTATGCACATACATATCTCCTTTAGGTGTGACATTTTTTCTTCTACTCTTGTTTGACTTGACCTCTTACATAGTCAAATTACAGACACAAAATGTGACCAAGACGTGTTTTTCTTTGAGTCATGACTCACTGGTGGTGTGTAACCAGCACCATGTTCTGCCTCATGTCTGTGCCGAAGTATTGAATCTTGTTATTTATACACATTGAGACAAAAAATAGGCATGTATATCCAGTATTTTGCCTAACACACTTCTGATAACTTTATCCACTGCACTAGTTTAAAGAATCGGGGCGGCTGTGGCTAAGGAGAAATAGTGGGTCGTCCACTAATCAGATGATCAGCGGGTCAATCCCCAGCTTCTCCAGCCTGCATGTCAGAGTGTCCTTGGTCAAGATACTCAAGCCCAAATTCACCCCATCGGTGTGTGAATGTGCACGAATCGTTAGCTTCTAAAACTGATGAGAATTTGGCACCTTGCATGGCAGCCAATGCCATCAGTGTGAATGGATGAATGATGATACTTTTTTAAAATTATATTATATATTTATTTAATAATTACAATTTGTTCCTCATATGTTCTTATTTGAATATCATTCAGTCCGTCAAGTTCTGGTGCTGATGTTCCCTTAACCTGCTGAGTTGAACTGAATGTGGACACAAATAGGCAATAAAGAAAGTAGACACTTCATTTTACTCACATAAACTTTATCATATGTCTGTCCATAGTAGGTAATGGGGCACGAGGCGATGTTCATTTCCCCAGAACTGGTAAATGTGTGGTTTGTGGCAGCAGTACCTGAAGATATGGATGCAATATATGTGTTCTTATACCAATAAACCAAGACCAAACCAACCATACCTAGATGTTCAGAATCCAGACAGGGGCTGACATGTTGCCCCAGTCAATGAAATTTACAAAGTAATTTTCTAGTTTAGATCTATAAGGTTCAAGTGCCAGCTCTCTACCATGTAGCCTCACTATTCTGTGACTGCAGTTGAAGGAATAGTTAAACATTTTGGGAAATTCATCTCCAATCTGCAACCCAGTGAGCAGCTGGATAACTTAGCTAAAGACAGGAAAAAGGGTAAAACAAAAGTAACAAAATCCAACTACTATCACCTCTAAAGCTAACATGTTAGAGTTTGTTTGTCTAATCTGTACAAAAAAACTGAGGTCTAAAAAAGTATATGTGAGGGACTATTTATTTACACCATACAGTTTGCCCGTGTGAAAGTCAAGGTGGCTGTGTTTGAGTTGTAGAGCCTTCTTACCAGTCAGCAGCATCAGTGCAACAACGTAGACTATGAAGTAGGACATGCTGGCAGTCCGCTGACACCTGACACACACCTGAGTCACTGTAAAGAAAAACAAACAGTGACTATCAGCAGTAGCTGCCAAACACAAACCGTAAAAATGTAATTCTAATAAATGTACAAAATGATCAAATTCACTCCGATTTTTAGTCAAGGTTCTTCAGAGAAACACTCTTACTAACTGTTATTTTACAGATTCTTACTAATTTATTGCAATCAAACACCTTCAATATATTCCTATATAATGAGCCGTGCTTTAATTACATAAATTTGTATGTTATTTTAAAAAAATCAGGTTCTCATTTTTGTACAGTATTTTTTCTAACTAATTTGTTATAATACTCAATAAGAAAATTCCAAATGACCATTTAATTATGTATTTATTTTTACATGGTACATGATAAACTTTTCCTGATTCAGAGAAAGTAAAGCCTAACCTCACTGATAGAACTGACCAGTGGCTTGAAGGAAGAGAATGTAAAGACAGCTAGACGAGGCAAACTATTCAATCAGCTGTCAACCTTACAATGAATTGATTTAATAGCTGTGTCTTTTTATTTGCATAAATGCAAAGATCACTTCTTGCAGGAGTAGTATGTATGTAAGTTTTGCTGATAAAAAAGACTAAACAAAAAACAAACAAACAAAAATGTTTCAGTCTTATTTTTAGATATAATTTTAAGAAAATAACCCAAGCATGATTTACACTTCTCTATACTTAGCTCTACTAAAAGCTGTTGAAAGAAAAATAATATTTAAATTAAGAATTAAAAAATGTGACGTGAATTTAAGTTTCCATGTTTTCTTACCCTCGGGAGGAATTGCAGAGACTGGGGATGCCAAGCAGCTCAGTGTTTGATAAGTCTCACTGGATGCTTCAGCTCTGATTTGTCTGCCTTGTCTGTCTGCATGTAAGATAAAGCACAGTCTTTGTCTCTGTCTCTCTATATATACACACATCCGCAGAAGCTTGTTTACCCCCCCAGCAGAAGAAAGTCCCAGATAGATTCTTGCGACCTTTTGTCTTCTTAAACTGGCTTCTGTCACGGAACATTCCAGTTTTCAAACACTGTAATTACAATGACAAGTGTCTTTGCTGTGAGTATTATAATAGTTATTTTTGTGAGAACACAGCAGATCCTGTTGTTTCACAAGCGTTCTGTTATTTATCGAAAATATTAATAGGCTTACTCTCATAACTTATAATGAAGGAATGCAGCTTTAAGAGTTTGATATTTATTAAAATGGTGCAATATATAATACTGCATTGCTAAAGTATTGACATGACCTTCTTATAATAATCTAACAATGTATTCATTAGTAATAGTTTGATGCAGTTTGGGTTTAGGGTCAAATGTGTCTGCATTTCTTTGGTCCTGAATAGAGAGACGTGTTATGTCTATATTTAGTTTTGTGTGAGTGAGCTGTAACTCTGACATGGGTATTAAAAAAATTCTCGAGACAAAAGAAAAAACATCTAAAGATTAAATGTTCCACGCAAATCGAGAGACAACTGGTCTGGAATGCAACAGGGCGGGAAAGAGCTTGACAGCTCTATTATCTCAGGTTGTCACCGAACTCTGACACGAGTATAGCCCAGGTGTGGCAGACCAGACACAAACTGAGCCCTAAAACATAGCTGTACTGCTTTAGTGTGTTACATCACATTATGCACAAGCTCCCTTGCAGGCAAAAGCATGCAAACACATACACACACACACACACACACACACACACACACACACTTCCAAATTCCAGTAAGGTTGCACTAACAGCTCTATCTTCATGGGTGCATTAAGCCACAGTCCTTTTGAAATCAAGCTGAACATGTGCGTGGAAGGACAGATCAATGCTTGGATTTCATGTTCCAGACCGAAAACATTGACAGTAGATTCAGTGTAGCTTGTTTCAGAATGGTCTGTCCTCAGATAATTCAATCACTGAGCAGTCTTGCATACAGGGCTGAATTTACTTTTTTTTTTTTTTCAAAGATTATTTTTTTGGCCTCTTATGCCTTTATTGATAGTACAGCTGTGTCAGGCCGGACTCAAAACAGGACTCAATCGCAGAGGTGTCAAATGAGCTTATTTATTGATAACAAAAATCCCTCGACAGAGTGAGGCTATGAAAAAGGGCCTAAACTAGGGAAAGCAAAAACACTCCAAAGGAGGAAAACTCTAAACTACTCTATACAAGATTATCAAAATCAAAATCACTCACAAGTAAGAAAAACAACAGGCTGAAAACTCTAAACTACTCTATTAAAGATTATCAAAATCAAAATCACTCACAAGGAGGAAAAACAACAGGCTGCAAAACATTAACTGAAGGCACTCCAAAGAGGCTGAAAAACACTACACTATGCACTATGAAACAAAAGGACTAGACTAAGAATTTACAAAAAAAAAAAAATTCACTCATACAAGGAAAAATATACAAAAGAACACTTGCGCTATAACGCTATGGCTGTGGACAAGGAAACAAGGCTTGGGTGATCGCTACAAAAGACGAAACACTTTGGCACGGGACAAAGGGAGACGCAGACAATATATACACAGGGTAATGGGGAACAGATGGAAACAATCAGGGCGGGGAAGACAATCAGACCGGTGACACATGAGGAAGGGCAAGTGACCTGAAACGAGAGGGCAGGTAAATTTCAAAATAAAACAGGAAATGACGAGACAGGACAAAAACCCAACTTGACCTCACAAGGGACAAGCTGAAGATAGACAGGAAGCTGGGGGCAGAGAGAGAGGGAGTGACACGCAGTAAATTAGCCGTCCGATGCCGAATTCGAACTGGGGCCAGCTGCAGCCTCCACACACGGGGCGGCCGCTTAACCCACTACGCTACCGACCGCCCCCTGAATTTACTTTTGACATGTTGCCTGCACATGCATGCACAAAAGGGGGAAGTACATATTGCTGTAAGTTTTGCAGATAGCTAGCAACACACTTCCATGGATCCATCCATCCATCCATCCTTTCCAGCTGACTTTGGGTAAGAGGTGGGGTACACCCTGGGAAAGTCTGGGCACATAGAGACAACCAACCATTCACACCTACGTGCAATTTAGTCACCAATTAACCTGTTAAGGTTCATGTCTTTGGACTGTAGGAGGAAGCTGGAGTACTCGAAGAGAACCCACACAGACACAGGGAGAACATGCAAACTCCACACAGAAAGGCCTCAGCCAAGGTGCATTGTGCTGTCCTGGCAACAAACTTGATTAATCAAAATAGATCAATGTGTAATTTATAATTTTATGAAGAGTGTCGGGGTGATGGCCCTAGGCCTTAAGACTGTGTTGTACTGGCTTGCCTATTTCCTTTCCGGTCTTCCTGGTGGTTTGGCTCACCTACTTCCTGCCTTTTGAGTCTGGCTTCCTCTTGCTCTTGCCGTGCCTCTAAGTCCCTCCTGGAACCCTCTTTGGTTTGGTTTAATTGTTGATTGTGTTTAGTTTAGCTTTGGTTTATGTCACACACAGTTTAATAGCACCCAACACCCACATTTACCACTAAATACTGACATTACACAGTATGGTATTCAAATAAGTTGAATTTAATTATTATTGAATATTATTATTTTTAGTTCACTTAAACTGTTTCTGTGTGGTTCTCCCTGTTTATTTTGCTCCATTAATTAAAGAGATATTAAAGAGATATTTATTACATATCTGATCACTGCTGTCATCTATGGGAGGGCATTGGGTTTTATGCCCTGCCCAGTCCTGGTTCAAAGCAGGAATGACAGTCTGGTAAAATTGCCATAGCCTAACTTCAGTTGTTTTGTGGAAAACTCAAATCTTGACCAGAACGTTTAATTAATTTCTTAACAAATTTCACAGCTTCATCAAACACTTATTCACAGCAGCCATTTTGACATGAAACAATAGGGTTAACGCAGTTGTTACCAGTGATAGTAATTAAGGTTCAGTTCCATTTAGTGCAGCAGAGACTTACCAGTGAGTCAACATGCAGCACAGCAACACCCTGACTCTGTCTGACCTGAATGGAACTGAACCTTAATTTATTGGTAACACCTGTGTTTACATACAATTTCATGTCAAAATGGCTGCTGTGAAAAATGCATGTATAGAAAATCTCTACATTGAAACACAGTGTCAGTGCCCTCACTTCTGCACAGCAGTGGTGTAACCAGTATGTGTGCGTTTGACAGAGAGGGTGGAAGGTGAACTATTGCACACAATGTTTCTGTGAGTTATTAATAACTCACTCTGAACACCTCTTTGTCACTTGACTCCAGCCGAGCACTGGGTTCAATGAGAGGAATCTCTCTTCATGGCAAGTCAGGGGTGATGATTTGTGCACCTCCTAGGTGTTTTCAAAGAATGTTTTTTTATGTGACTATCCATCCATTCATCCACTGCTTATCCTTATCAGGGTCATGGATTCCATGCATCAGAGGATACTCTTGTTTTGTTTTTTGTGTTAAATGTAGGAAATTAATAGCCAAATTAAACAATTATTTTCACTCCCTGTTGTCTGACCACTGGAAAAAATATATGTATTTATAATTATTTGCACTGATTGCATACATATATTTTGCCTTAAATATTTTCGACTTTCTTGTAAGGTCAAATCAATTATCTGACTCTTAGTTAGGAGTAGGTGTCAAAACCAAGTTACAAAATCCAGCCTGTAAGAGTAATAGTATAAATGTATGTTACAAGAATTTTTAAAGAAGAACCCTTGAATAAGGAGGACTGGATTCAAAGTATCAAAGTTTAAGTTGAATTTATTATTCTTGTACAAGGAGCGTTGAACAATGCAACACATAAGCGGGTTACAGAGAAAAGGCTTCTTGAGGAGCTCTATCAGTTGGTTCTTATACATTTTTTAGAAATGGGCTGTCTCGGACACCTCCCCACTGATACAGATAATATCATAACATTCCTTTTTGGTTTTCTGCTCAGTAATGAGCATTATGTTTTATATCCAAATGGTACTCCCCTAGCCTGTCTCTCCTAACCATGTACTACTGATTTATAATTGTCTCTCTCTGCCAGCCTCAGTAAATCAGAGGCCAACTAAGGGAGGTACGTGAGACATACAAAAGACAGGATACACACACACTATATGAATTAAAACATCTGCACCCCAGTATAATCCTCATTTTTATAACAATGTAACCCCAAAATTTTACTGGGCACGAATTCTAGTCATTGTTTTGAACACACCGGCCGCTCCGTTTTGCATTGGTTATTTCCTCCTCTTGTCTTTGTGAATATAATTCAGTTCATTATTGAGTGTGTGTGCAAGGCGCACACTATATGTTATCCACCACGCTTATTATTAGTGACGAGTGCCTACGTACGACACTCCGCACTAAGTGTTCATTCTGGGATTATCTATTCATTAGTGAGACTGATACGGACACTCGTACACTATCCACCAGAGCTAGCAAAGTTGGAGTAGTTGACGGTGCCGTAGGCACTCTATCAACTATGTTCTTCTGCGTGTTTCATGGGCATTAAAATTTAGTGACGAGGGACTCACGACAACTACGCAACACTCACAGAGCTAGCAAGCTCTGGATTTGAACGAGTGCCGTAGGCATCGTAACTTTGTTCTTTCGGTTCATGGCTTAAAATTATTAGACAGCATTCCCTACATGCACTCCGTCAACACTCACAGAGCTAGACAAGCTTGGGAGTAGTTTGCGAGTGCCGATAGGCACTGTCAACTTTGTTTCTTCTGCGTGGTTTCCATGCATTCAAATTATTATTTTCATTTCCGCCCTTTTTCGAACTGAAGCGGCCCGCAGCGGGAGAGGACCCCAACATATATATCAAAACGTGCGTCTTGACCCGAACGAGTGCTATTACTTTCTAAGAGTTCGCGTGTTTTTCGCGAATTATTCGGGAAAAACGGCGAAAAATTTCCCATAAGGAATGACTGGGGAGGCCTGAAAAAAGTACATTTCAACAGACATTTTCAACAATGACTGCTCTGGCATACTTTAACCGAGAGCTGCATTTGAACTTTAAAAGGGGTATGCTTCCCTTCTTCAGGGATTCAGCACACTCATCGACAGCTTTTCCGTTTTTAACTATCAAGGCCAAAGTTGAGCAGGTTTTTAGTCAAATTTCTGGGTTTATAATGGGTGTGTATGTGGGGATGTTTGAGCTAGAGTGGATGACATCATCAGCTTGAGTGAGGAGCAGGGAGAAACAGTGAAAAAAAACATTTCGCTACCCGTGGCCTCAATGCCCCACTACGCACATGATTTCCCTCATGTAAAAATTCGGGTGTCGCTTAACACTGTTGAAGCTGTCTCTTTTATTTTTTTGGCTCCATACGGCAACTGATCGGTACCTCCCACCTCTCCGCCTCTTCCTCCCTGTTAAGGAGGGAATTTTCTTAAGGAAGGCAGAAGTACGTTTCTCTCTCTTGCTCCTGAGGGCCACTTTCTTCATTTATCGACACATGAACTAGTAAACGGATCAGAGGCGCTGCGATGCCCCCAGTTATGTCGGTTCAATGGTGGACTCGGTTTCCCTCCTCCCCTTCGAGGGCTGGTCTCAGCATTTTCCCTCTCTCTCTGTCAGGATTTTCAACTGCCGTTCCAACTGCACACGTTGCAGCGCCCAGTGGCCATTTGAGCGTTATTGGCTTCATTTGAACTTGTCTGTGTAAAATGGCCGCCAGAGACAGCAGAGCAGTAGCACTTAGCGCTAGCTGTAAGACATGCTAACTGCTACAGTAGTCGCCATGCTCATTCTGTCGCTCACAATACGTACATCTCCAACACAGCCCCAAACACACACACACAGTCTCTCTCTCTCTCTCTCTCTCTCCCTCTCTCTTCTCTCTTCTCCACCCACACACACACACCTAACCATACACCACAACACACACACACTACGCTACCGAATGTAAATACCTGGTTAAGCTAACCATGCTAATGTTTAAGTGCTAGCCACGCAGTGTACTACTGCCCATAAATTTAGTCACTAAGAATAAGCTAGTGTTAAATATGGTAATATTGATTGGTAGCGCTCGCAAAAAAGACAGCAGAGCAGCTGCCTGAGCTTAGCTACGGTGAAATGGACCATGCTACATGCTACCGATACGGCCAAAGCAAGTTACTGACAAATGTGTAATTGCTTAGCAGCGTCCAACATAGCAATTAACCTTAGCACCGAATAACCAATCCATGCTACTGATATTGCTAATGACTAGAACATGCTAGTAATTAGCATAGCCACAATAAGTAAATATACTGCTAATTTCTAACATGTTAGGGTCAAATCTGTTAGCCGTCTGCGCTAGCAAATGACATTAGCCAGGAAGACGTAAGACTGATCGTGCTCCATGTTAATGTTAACCTGTACTAATGTTAATTACATTAGCCACTAGATATTAAGTAACATGGTCACTGCTGAAATCGTTATTGTTTAACATGTGCTAATGTTAATTAGACATTGCCCACTGAAGAATTAAATCCATGATCATGTGTCTAACATGTTAATGTTCCTGCTAGCTCATTGCATTTCAGCCCTAAGAATGTTGAAATACCTCAGGCATCCATGTGCTACAGTTAATTTAAGCCTGCTAAAGTTAATATACATTCAGCGCATAGAGATGAAATACTGACATTGCTAACATGTTATATGGACATGCGAACTGTTTATGCTGAGCGTTATGCTAGCCACTCAATTTTCAAGTATAAGAATATCTCGAATCCATAATTTTAGTCACAAGACATACATGCTAATGTTAATATAGGATAATATTACGATTTGAGTGCGCCAAGAAAGCAGGAGCAGCTAGCGCTGGTTAGCACTAGTGTAAAGACTGCTAACTTTAAACATTAGCACCAAAGCTAAATTAATGCAAATGGTAAGTAGGCATCGTCAACATCTTAGCAATTGGCATGTAGCCACGAAAGATTTATTACCTAAACTCTAACATGACTAAGCTACTTGCTAGCACGTCACGCGCTAGCAATTACCCTTAGCCACGCAATAACACCTACATGCTAGCTTGTAAGCTAATGCTAATGCATAATGCTAATGTGAATATGCCATCACCCAAATATTGAAATAAATGCTCAATCTCCATGTTAATGTTAATGTGTTAGCGTCTGCCTAGCAGTAGCATTAGCCACGAAAATTAATACATGATGCTTTGCTAACTTGTTAATGTTAACATGTAAATGTTAATTAACACTTAGCCACAAGGAATTAAGATCACATGATCATAGCTCAATGTGAAGTGGAATATGCTTAGAGGGATCGACTTGCCACAAGAATAAAATACCTAATCAGGGTCACTACTTTATGTTAACATCTAACTGGTTATTTAGCATGCCAACGAGAACTTAAATAATAATCATTCACATTGCTTAAGCATGTGAGTAATTAGCTAGTAAGCATGATAGTGTTAAGCAGTGTAATCCGAACTAGATAAACTGTCATTGTAAGCCAGTCTAATGGTAATAATAGCTAATGAGATTGCAAGCTAACATGAGGATCAGAGCTGAACACTTCTGGCAAGTTAATGTAACATGAGCCACTGAAGATTAAATACATAGCTTGCTAACATGTTAATTGGAACATAGTCGAATGTAGATGTAGCACGTTTTAGTGCTAGCCACCATTTTCATTCACTAAGAATACATGCTAAAGTAAACATGGCTGATGGATACGTGCTAGCCACGCGCGTTAGCCCATAATGGAGTCACTAAGCAAGCTGCTAAGTTGTACATCGGAATATAATTGTTAGTGCGCCAAACAGACGCAGAGCCGACATCAGCGCTCACGTGAACGTGACATGCGCTGTTACATTGAGCGGCCAAAGCTGAAATCGAACTGCAAAGGGTAATTGCTAGCGCGCAACACAGCAAGGTGCATTAGCCACGAATAACCAATACATGCACATTGCTATATGCTCATGCTAATTGCTAATTAACGGCAACTAGCACACAAAATTATGAACATGCTATTCTACTGGAGAGGAGAAAGAACTAACAGTAGAGATAGAGTAATGAGAAGCAGAGGAGCGGAAGGAAAAGGTAGAGGGAAGGGAAGGCGCTAGCAATGAGCTATGCCAGGAAGAATATAACAGCTGACATTACAAACAGTTAAATGTTACATTGGCTAATGTATATAACCATGCCACTAGGAATTAAGTAGTACCTGGTCATTGCTAACTGTTATTGTTAACCGCTAATGTTAATAGCTTTCCATAAGAATAATACAATGATCTTTTAAACATGTTCTTGTTAACATGCTATGTTAATTAGCATACGCCACTGAAGAATTAAATACCATATCATTGTAAATTTTATGTAACTGCTAATGTAATTAGCATTAGCCAACTAAGAATTAAATAATGATCTGATTTTAAGTTCTATTATAAGAAACCGTCCTAAGCTAATTAGCATAGCCCTAAGAATGAAATACATGATCATGCTAACATTTAGGTTAACCTCGTAACTGCTCTCATTATATTACATTTAAGCCATCTAGATTACAATACGATCATTGCTAACATGATTAATGCTACATGCTAAATGTTATTAGCTAGACACGTTGAGTACTAGCCCATAATTTTCTCACCTAAAGAACATGCTCTGTTTCTAACATCTACCATGTTAAGTGCTAGCACGTCAGTGCTAGCCCATCATTTTTAGTCCTAAGATACAGCCTTAATGTTTAATATGGTAATATTAATGGTTAGTGCGGGCGGCCAAAGACAGCAGACGCAGCTAGCGCGTCAGCCACTAGCTGTAAAGACTATCTGCTAACGGTATCACATCTAGCGGCCAAACGCTAATACCTTACTGCAAATGTAACTGCTGATCGTCAAGCACTAGCAATTAGCTAGCACGACTAACACAATGCTTACTTGTATAATTGCTAATGCTAAACATGCTATATGTTATTAGCACTAGCCACCAAATCATTAAATACATGTAATTCTAACTGTTAATGTAATTGTAGCCGTACTCGCGTAGCAATGAGCATTAGCCAGGCAGAAGTGAAACTGATCATTTGTAACCTTTAATGTTAACTGATGTTAATTATTAACATTAGCTAGGACGTAAACAGGTCATTGCTACATTCTGTAAATTTTACATGTATGAATTAGGCATTCTTTCACACTAAGAGTAAATACATATCATTATTACACATGGTTATGTACTAGGCTAATGTTACATTCCGCAATACACTAAGAATTCAACATACATGTAATCAATGTTAATGTTAAGTTACCTGCTAAGCTATTGCATAGCCTAAGAATGAAATACATGATCCTGTAACTAGTTCATAGTTAACTGCCTAAAGTTATAACGATTAGCCAAGCTAGATGAACATGACACGTGCACATTGGCTACCATGTTAATGCTAGAACATGCTAATGTTAATGCTATCACGTTAGTGTCTAGCCATCATTTCAAGTCACAAGATACTGCTAATGTTAAGTGCTACGACGTCCAGTTTGCTCGCCATGATTTTTAGAAACTTAATATAATGCTATGGTTAATATGGTAATATTAATTTTTAGTGCGCCAAAGACAGCTAGAGCAGCTAGCGCGTTGCAGCTAGCTGTAAGACATGCAAACTGTTACAAGTAGCAGCACAAAGCTAAAATATTTACTGCAAATGGTAGATTAGCTACGTCGCGTACACTAGCAATTACATTAGCCACTAGATTTATTACATGAAACTGCTCATACCTAGCTGACTTGCTAGCCACG
>NW_020855028.1:0-590 GCF_000972845.2 Larimichthys crocea | reverse complement strand
GGAAGAAAAGGACCTGGAAGAGACCATGAAGATGGTCCTGTCCATTGTCCAGAACTACAAAGAGAAGGCAGGAGTGGGCTAGGCTGAAGGAAGAACGGCAAAGAACGTGGAATGAAGAGAACATGATGAAGATGAAGAATTACCGGTCTGTTGTACAGGAGTGGACCAGCAGAAAGTAGCAATTCTTCCTGCTACTTTCTACTGGTCCACCCCTGTATGATAGACTGGTAAGGGAAGGTGGATGATCAGGAGGAGAAACAGTCTGCTGTCCAGGCGTAAAACAAGAGACAAGTGGAGAGAGGAAAAAGGCAGAAGAGAGACGTAAGGGGCAAACGAGTCAGAAAGCCAGCAGAGGTAGGAGAAGAATGAACGAGAGAAACAGAAGACTTAAAAGAAAGAGGGGAAAGGGGAGAGGAAGGACAGTGCAAACCAGGAAAAAGAAGCTCCAAATGTCGGCTGGCTTTCAAAGCTCAACACATGGTGGAGCAGGAGTTTCTGTAAGTGAAGCTATTCAGCGAGGACGAGGTCAGAGGTACAGAGGTAGGCTGCAACTTATCCAATGTCGTGCTGTCAATATTCTGATGCGCCCT
>NW_020855027.1:0-643 GCF_000972845.2 Larimichthys crocea | reverse complement strand
GTAGTGTAAAGAGCTTTGAGTGGTCAGTAGACTAGAAAGGTTTTAATATAAGTACAGTCCATTTACTTTCAAAAACTCCTGAGACCAGTCTAAAGACTATACCTGGTTTCTTCAGCTGTTGGTTTGACTGTCTTAACAGTCTTTCTGTGTGTATCCAGGACTTGAATGAAATCGTTTCAGTCCCCCAGGCTCAACGTCTCGTCTCAGAGCTTCGGATAATGAGACGTTTTTTTTTGTAGCATGAATTATGTGCTACACTTCCATTAAATGAAGTAAATAACTTTATCTCAGTGATGTAAAAAAACTCTCAGGAGCAGGTGTACGGGAAGAAGATAAAGGAGCCACCTCCATCATTACAGTAACTGTATCGGGTTGGTACAAGAAACACAGGGAATAAATATTTTATGCAAATCATCTTATCTTAAGAGTCATCATTCATAAAACACATGACCCGACCTGCTCAGAAAGGTCAGACCACAGCCTGGATGTTCGTCTTTAACTTTGTTTCTCACCTGAGCAGCATCAGCGATGCTCTGAATATGTATCCGTATAAAACATTTCATCTTCCACTCAGCCTATAGCAGCTCCACGCAAACCATGAAAATTTTTCTGAAGCTTGTCAAGTGTGTGTGTGTGTGTGTGT
>NW_020855026.1:0-665 GCF_000972845.2 Larimichthys crocea | reverse complement strand
TGTCTAATTATTTTGCTTTCCTCTTGTCATTCTGCCCAGCAGTGTGTAGCTGGTTACACAAACGTCTGTCATACGAATGAAGTGTGTGCCATCTGCTGCAAACGTTAGATTTTGGTTGCAGTGCTTCATTTTGTGGATATATGAGGTGTTTTGCAGTTTGTGCTTTGGTGAATCGTGTCAGTGTTTTGATGAAACCAGCCGAGTTTGCAAAATTGTGTTTAACCAATTGCAAAAAACTGTAAAGTGTAGAAAGTAAAGCCACACTGTTCACTGTACTGAGCCATCAACAATACCCAGATCAAACTTTGACTTTAATGTCTGCTCATCCATTTTTCTACAGTTTTACTCACCCTCTGAATTTCTTCATGCGCCACAGTCACAAGTGAAACTTTAAAATAAAAGAGTCTCAACATACCTGAACCACACACACAGGTTTTTCTAGTTTCATCTAGTGGAGGTGTGTGTGTATGTGTGTGTGTGTGTGTGTGTGTGTGTGTGTGTGTGTGTGTGCAGTTTGCCTGTTTACATGCTGACTCTAAACACTCTGATCTGTTTCTCAGGCTGCATGTTTCCTCTGTCAGATGTCCTGTGGTATCTGGATGTTCCAACATGAGTTCACATGTTTCCTCTAACTCTGTCTGTCTTCCTCTTCACAAAGATGATTT
>NW_020855025.1:0-735 GCF_000972845.2 Larimichthys crocea | reverse complement strand
TCAATCAATGACTCTGACTTCCATGTTCCATGACTTCCACTCTATATCTGATTGATAAAGTGCTAATTATCTCGCCAATACAAATTTTCAGAAGCACTTCATTTGTATTTTACAACAACATAGGTCACAATATTTGAATCATTACAATATGAATGAAATCCAATTCGTCTTATAGGCCAAAATGTTTGGATATCCCTGGTTCTATCAGTCAGAACTGATACACTGTTACAAATCCAGAAATCGATACATTACTGACGCCAGAGCTGCTGCTCTTTGTGGCTCATCTCCCATTCTGCAGAAAATGGATTCCCCTGCACAGATCAATGAAAGCACCACGGTGCATTAAAGGTGCATTAAGAAAGACGTTTACTGTTCTGCTGTGCTGAATGACGACAGCAGCTCATATCAGGCAGAGAGGGGCTGAGTTATTGATCAGCACGATTGCTTCTCCTGAAAAAACTCACTCTCTGGACCAAACTTCCACTTGGAGACAATCCACATCCTCTCAGTGTCTGATCACTGATGAGCAGGAGGACAGCATGACCTGAACTGTTTAGAGCTTGTTGCTGAAATTTCTGGGAAGTAATTCACCGACACAAAATAAGGATCTTGAATCAATCAATTGGTCTTTAAAGGTTTTGTCATTTTATTTTTGCAAGAGGAACAGTACAAATGCACAAGACAGTCTGCAGAAAATGTTCCGGGTGGGACAGTCCCACACTGATTCTTATACAT
>NW_020855024.1:0-603 GCF_000972845.2 Larimichthys crocea | reverse complement strand
ATACACATAGCTCGGAGTTAGATTGTCTTACGTGTGTCATATCTAGAGGAGGCAACTGTTTCCTCTTCCTTAGGAGTCGCTGCTTATCAGTCTCTTCATTTAGATTCAGTCGCCTGAATCAGAATCAGAGTCACTTTATTCGACAAATGTACAAACTGTAACCTGACCTGGTGATACAGTGCAGTGAAACAAGAAATGTTATAAGCATGCCCACACTGTAAATGCTAACATTCAAATTAATTAGAAAATGATGAGTGAACCAAACTCAGAAATCATCAACCTGTTATGAAGACTAATCTTAAATAAGTAACTAGTAATTTGGGGTTGAAGAACACCCTGGGACATGAAATTATTTTGTCCCAGGGTGTTCTCCAACCCCTTCCTTTGGGCGTTCTTTCAGACATGCGCAGACCTGGCTGATGCAAACCTTGGCGCCGAATCACGCACTCTTTTCAGTTCACGAGTTTGGGCAAGTCCTCGGTAAACCGGAGCTCCGTTAAAAGCATTGTTATGTAGGCTACGACTGGATAATTTTCACCTATTTGGTAAGTAAACATTTTACTCTTTTGTCAACCATGTTCCAGAGCCATAAATGCATTGTTG
>NW_020855023.1:0-635 GCF_000972845.2 Larimichthys crocea | reverse complement strand
GAATCACAGGCTTGTTTTTTTTTTTGTTTTTTTCCAGAAGAGATAGCACAACTTTGATATCCGCCATCTCTCCTTGAGTCTCGTTCAGTAATGGATTAGCAATTCTTCCACGAGAGCCAAGCCAGCCCCGCTGCACCACTTTAAACCAGTTCATTTTTACAGCCGACACTTTCTGTAGCATGTCGTAATCACATGCACACGAATTACAGCGTCCACGCTCGCGTCATAAAAGAGCAAATGAAGGTGCAGCTGAGCTTCATGTGTCTGCAGGGAAACCCACCGTGGAGACAAAGTCCTCAGTATTTCACCTTTATGTCACTTTATAGCTCCACTTCACCGATTATGAGACGAGACACCCAGAAACAAAATGTTTTCTGTCTCAGTATTTAGTTAGAGACTTTTAACTAAACAGTACGTCAAACATATACAAAATATTATACGATATGAGCCTGAAATATGACATGCAGAGTTACTCTGCTGCCAAACTGATTCGATAAACCATGCACGAACACGATCAATGCATCCCAACTTTTACCAGAGATCTGCGACTTTCTAAGAAAACAGTCACCTGAAGCAGGTTGTTCACTAATCCATCCATGCTGACAGCTATATATATATATATATATGTTAAATAT
>NW_020855022.1:0-714 GCF_000972845.2 Larimichthys crocea | reverse complement strand
TACATGTTCTACAGATATATAACAGCAGCAGTTCTGATCTTCATCGTGTCAGCAGTAAAACAGTCAGTCTGTGACGTCATTAATTTATTATAAACATGAACTGAGGACCAATCACAGGACAGCTGACCGCGGCCTGTGATTGGTCCCCGGGCCGGACCTTGGACAGCTTCAGGGCTTCCGTACAGTGGCGCATATTTCCTGAGGGTGACGTCACACACACGCTGTGATTGGTTTACACACTGACACGTGACGGGAACTGTTTAAACTGGAAGTGACGTTTGGCGCTCTTCAGTTTAAAGTTCCCGCCCTCTGTCCTCTCGCGAGAGTTCCCGGGCTTTCCCTCCCACATCTCCTAGCAACGCTCCTTGGATACGAGCAGGAAGGGCGCGCGCTGTGGCGGTCTGACAACAACAACAACAACAACAACAACAACAACAACAACATCAACAACATCTTCATCTTCTTCTTCTTCATGGAGCCTGAGCAGGTGAGTTACTTATCACCTGTTCATGTCTGTAAACATGTCCGCGAGCTCACGGTTAGCACGCGGGAAACCTGCTAACGCTCAGCTAACGCTAACAGACGTGCTAGGTTATATATACACATATATATATGTCGTGTGTATACACACATGACATATATATGTGTATATAAACACATAACATATATATATGTGTTTATATACACATATATATATGTGTATATAAACACATA
>NW_020855021.1:0-695 GCF_000972845.2 Larimichthys crocea | reverse complement strand
GTCTCTGAGACGTCCCTGCAGACTAGTTTTTTTTATTTGTTGTACATATCTACAGTCTGCAGACTGTTTCCACCCTGAAGTTTAATAAGGTGGTGATATAATGTCCATGCTCAGGCTGTCTTGGTCCCCAGAGGATGAATCTGTCTGACTGTAATCGTCCACATGTTCCTGTCGTCTTATAATAAAAGTCATTTTACTTCCACACACTGTTTGATAAACATTTTCAAATCCAGCCTGAGAAATATCAATAGGACACAGCCTCACGCTTTGTAAGAAAATATAGTTTTTTATGTCATTTCAGCCACATTATGTTTTTTTATTTTTTAAATCAGATTCAATCAAAACACTTGAGGGGATTCAAGACAATGCCGTAAATACAAGCAGCTAATAAAGGACTGTCTGTGGCCACAACTATTGATTATGAAAGGAGTCGCTGAGGCTGCTGAACTCGCTGCAAGTTAATGACTCCAGACGATTAATACGCCGCACAGCAACGCGGAGAACGAAGGATTTACATAACCACAATAAAATCATAGCTGTCAACGTAATGACGTATATGTCTGCTCTATTTGTTTTCTGTGTGTTCATTCACTCTGACGCGTCTCTTTGCTGTGGAGGCTGATAAATGACGAGGCTGATGAGTGAAGATTTACTGCTGCTGTGCATCTGTGTCTATCACAGGTTCCACTGCTACT
>NW_020855020.1:0-703 GCF_000972845.2 Larimichthys crocea | reverse complement strand
CGGCGGCTTCTTGCTCGCTCACTCTCTGCTTTTTTTTTTCTTATCTTCCTCCGTCAACGTCCTCTTTGCTCTCTTCTCCTCTGCCATTTTGTCCACGAGCACGGCTACACTGCTGGCTTGTCCAGCTCTGGTTCTGGGATGACACCGGCTCCTCTTGCCGTCAGTATTTTTCCTGTAAGCCTCCTCTTCATTCCGACGGTCAAACAGTAACACTCCAGCTAACAAACTGAGCTAACAGCAGCTACAGTTGGCAGGCAGTTTACTTCACTGTCCATCAGGAAACTCTGTAAATGAGCAGCTAACGTTTTTTTGTTGGTCTCAGAGGCTGTGCTCGAACCCGATCCGAACCCGGCGGCTTCTTGCTCGCTCAGTCTCTGCTTTTCTTTTCTTATCTTCCTCCGTCAACATCCTCTTTACTCTCTCTTCTCCTCTGCCATTTTGTCATTGTGCACGGCTACACTGCCGGCTTGTCCAGCTCCGGATCTGGCACGACACTGGCTCCTCTCGCCGTCAGTATTTTTCCTGTAAGACTACTCTTTATTCCGACGGTCAAACAGTAACACTCCGGCTAACAAACTGAGCTAACAGCAGCTGCAGTTGGCTGCTGTTTACCTCACTGTCCATCAGGAAACTCTGTAAATGAGCAGCTAACGTTTTTTTGTTGGTCTCAGAGGCTGGGCTCGAACCCGATCCGAACCCGGCG
>NW_020855019.1:0-8404 GCF_000972845.2 Larimichthys crocea | reverse complement strand
TCCCCGGCCCTAGCGAGGTGGACCCTCCATCGTCCTCTGTGGACTCTTCATCTGAGGACGAGGGGACAAGTTTTGAGACAAAGTTTAAAAAATTTAAGTATCATTAAACTCAATAAAATAATGTATCAGCCCCATTGGTACAGTAAATGTATGAAAACAGGCCGATAATGTATACTGCAAAACTTAATATCCTATTAATATCTCATATTTTAGGTGAACTTTGACCACTATGATGGCATTGTCGGATGTGTGAATGTGCACCACAGCCACTGGAAGTTTGTCGTGAGTAATACACCTAGACAACTAAGATACTTGAAGAAATTATATTTAAATTTTGATGTGTGTGTCTAACAACACTTTCTCTAATGAACAGTACTTGCATGCACCATCCAGCCAGATATTTGTGGTAGATCCAGCTAATGCAGACAGTGAACTTGAGGACTCAAGTGAGGCAGCCAAGTGTTTCCGGTGAGACATATTTAACATTAAATTAATTTTTTTCACAGGGGCCAAAGTTTCTACCAGTGCCCCTGATTGCAGCACTCTGACAAACACTTTTAAAAATGAATAAATTATTCTAAATAATAACCTTGAGAAAATAAATATATGGCATGATTACAAACAATAACAGTGCACATATTTTGTGACAGTAAATATTTCAGGAACCACGATTCAATCTAATGGGAAGAAGGGATTGGTTAAACATACCCTGGAAGCCTGCCACTATTGCTCACACAACACAGAGGGATGGAACCAGCTGTGGCGTGTTTGTCATGCAGGTGAGAAACATTTTTTATAAAGCTGATATGTCCTACCATTGTGTCCTTGGGGTGAATTTCTTCAATCTCTAAGAACCATGACGGAGCGTTATCAAAGCCTGTCAGTTTTAAAATAATCTGTACAGAGTATGAGAAAAATAACTAATTCTGAATTGTGTTTTTTTTCACTCAGATGGCGAGAAAAACTATTGAGACATTCCCTGCAATCCCGGAGGAATTCAACATTAATCCATCTCGCAAAGACATTGCACGGCAGAGAAGACAGATGGCTGAGGACATCCTTCTTGCATCAGGTACTTTACTGATAGTATTCATTAAATAAATATTTCATAAAACATTTCTTTAAAATAACAATTTTGTTATACAGCAATAGACAAATGTGTGTCTAGAGAGTTAAAGTGTCCTGTTTAATAATCCTTTTTATTGTAACTTGTAGTCATATGTGTTTCCAAGGACATTTGAAGGAGAGCCAGGGTTAGGATTTCACTCAATTCACATTAAACCAGTGATTTTCAAATTTCATTTGTCTGCACAATACAGTTGGTAGGTTCCTTTTGTTGTTCATTTCAGACTCAAAGGAGGATTTCTGCTCGTATTGTGGCCTAAAGGTGCCTCTGTCACTGCAAAAAGAAACACAGAAAATTACTTGGGTAAGTGTCATAAATGTGAGAAGAAGTAATTCTTTTCAACTTCAAAACTAATGGTGTATCTCTTGTGAAATATTGTCTATTGTTACAGATGTGACAAGTGCCAGAGATGGTTTCATGCACCTTGCCTTGGGTTGACTCCAGACAGGATTCCAACTGAAAATGAAGAATGGTGATGTGACATGTGCTGCTTGCTTGTGAATAAATGCGTCCTGATACCATGATAGATGTTGTTTTCGGAAAAAAGCCTCACCTGTAGTGGTTAGGGCATTAGAAGTATGACCTACCACAGCAAAAAGAATGGTTAAAAAGTCATTTTATTAATTTTTTGTGAATATTTTTATTTATTAAATACATTATGTCCATATAAAGTGTTTTTTTCAAAAAATGACCTCCAACTTGTTAAGTAGTTAGGGCTTAAAATAGACCACTACAAGCAATAAAGAATGATAAATACATTTTAAATTGAGTTTTATGAATAGTTTTCATGACTGATGCTGATGGTCCCTAAAACTGGACCAAGGTGATGACGTAGTTTGAAATGTGGATAGTCGCTGTTTTCCCCTAGGACAAAACTTTGAAATCGGAGATAGGTGAAATAAGCCTATAAGTATTAAAAGTAATGGATGATTATGATATAAAACTGACAAGATATAAGACAGGACCCAATGCTGTGGTCTCCGATTAAAAGCCAACAGAATGAAATACCAATTGGGGTAAAGACATTATACCAACACGAGCAAAACTTTTTGAAGTGGCCATGCTTTGTCCTCGTTGTGTCTTAATAATATTGTATTTCGTTTTTACAAACTGGCAACAAACAAACACCATATGCAATTCTTTTAAACATGGCTTTTTGGACAATTTGTACAAGGTGTTTTTGCATAGATAGCTAGCAATCTTTACTAAGATTTTCCACAAGCATCCCAAAATAAAATGAAATGTAATACGGTAGTTAAGGCAGGGTTGCTAGGGTAGGTTGCATGTTTATTGAAAGACTTCCAGGAGATGAAGAAAGTTGGGCTAAAAACAAACATATTTTTAATATTAATAAGAAAAAATAGAAAAACGTTTTTTTTTTTTTTTTCCAGTAGAAACAGGTACCATGGCAACAAAAGACCGTGAATTGTCAGAAAAAAATTGAAACAATCTCAAGACACTATATCTTTTTAGTATGCTTCCATAATACTAAAGAGATCCAAACTGTAGAGAATTCCTTCAGAACTGTTAACAACATGACAAACAGAAATAGTTGCAATACACACACGTGCTATGAAATACTGTTTTAAAAATGTTGTTATTTTTTTTTTTTAAACCAAAAAAGTCAGTGCAACATAAATGCACAGCAAAAATATTTGTAATGTTGAGTAAACCAAAAATATGAGTAAAAAACAGAAAGATGAAAATCAATTGCAGAAAAAAAGAAAAAATAAATAAATAAATAAAGAGGAAGAAAAATAATTTGACAACACGTGTTTAAACAATTAATGAACAAATGTGTTGGAAAGGTGGAAAAGTATGGACAATGAAGATCATGGAAGTGCATTTTTAAATGGCAGGTTTTGAAACTGCAACATGTGACTTTATTGTCACAGATCGTGTTGTGGATTAATATGCAAAAAACAGAGTTAAGTAACTTAAAAAAGCACTTCGAATTATTGCAAAATGTGTTAAAGCCAAAAGAAAAAAATTGTGTTTTTAAAGTTTTTGGAGATGTTGAGAAATGAAGGTTTAGCTCCTATCCCCTGTGTTGTCATTTAAATATCTGGCTAAATCCATTCATTGGTGTGTTTAAAAATGACCTGACCAAAACGGTAAAGATAGTGGTTTTTTATTATGCACAACATGTGTAGTTGGTTGACAAAAAAATCTACGAATACAATGAGTGTTGTACTGGTGCAAAAAGTTTTATTTTTGGTGCAGTCAAGTTTGATGCATTTTGCGAGATATAGTGTGTTTTTGCAGTTTTGTTGTGGTGTTTGGTGAAATATGTTTAGATTTTTGATCAAAACACAGACTTTTTTTGAAAACTGTTTTTAATAAGCAAATGGAAAAAACTGGTAGATACCCATTACAATTGAATCTGTGATTCTATAGGTGATTATAAGGTAATTATAAAATAAAATTCCCTAAAACCATTTGTTGTTTATAAAAACCTAGTAAAACATGAACCCGGTGTAATGTTTTTTTTTTCAATTTGGATTCATATATAATAAAATTACTTTAATGATCCCAAACAGGGAATTTAAAAAAATTTTAAATTGGGACCCCGATTATACAACAAAGTAGATTTAAAGATTTCAAGAATTAAGTTTTAATTTGTCCAACAAAGCTAAAAATAACAGGTACAGTGGCAATGAAAAATGAAAGGACTGTCCACGCGACTGTTTGCAAAAACAATCAAAGGATAAAAAGAAATAAGAAGAAAAGAAAGAATAAATACAAAGTAAATAGATAAGAAAAACTAAAGAAAATAAGAAAAAGAAAAAAATATACACAAATAATGTTAATATATTTAACAAATATGTAATGACCGTAAGACAAAATTAGAATTATAAATATGTAAACAAAAATCTCAATTATGGAGACAGTGATGTCAATGAATTGGGTTGTGTGTGTATGTTAGGGTAGTGTTGTGTAGTGCCGCGGTCAATTTAGGGACCTATTTTTTGTTAGGCAGAGTTTCCAGTGAATCCGTGTGGGTCCCTGGGAAAGAAGCTCCTACTTCAGACGCTTCGGTACCCCTGCTATGAAAATGGAGCGAAGCCATATTGACCTGAAGGCAGCCACAAACAGTTTAATGGTCGGTGGTGAATGCACATCATGATCCGAAATGCAATGGGAAATGCAAAGATGGGTGTAAATGCCCTGTAGGTCGGGCAGGTGCGGGCGGGTGAACCCGTTCAGCCACGCGGAAGGACCATGTGCAGGGCCCCTTTCTTTTCTGTCCTGTGAGCTTTGCAAGCCTGCCGTACCATGGCCCGTGATGCTCCGCAGAGAGAACAGAACCCCAAAGTGGAGGTGTAGAAGTTAACACAGTTTACCTTTACTGGAGGACCTTTGAATTTTCATGAGCCTCCCCCTGGAGTTGAAGAAAAGATGCCTAGACTTCCTCACACAGGGTGGAGGTGGTTGTGTGGGTCCTGTCGGTCCTCGAGATGAGAACCCAGAGGTGTACCTTTAGATGATCATTCGCCCAAACAGGGTTGTCCCGTAGATAGTGAAGAGGTTACTCGATCCTTCATTGTTAGTCCTCATCCTGAAGAAGGTTAGACTAACACTCATTAGTTTTGGTGACGTTCAGGTTCCAGGTTGTTTTGTCCTTACCCATGAGGAACAACGATCCAAAATCCTCCCAGATAGGCCACAATCATCTCCGGTGTGTGCTGGGATTAAGGGCCTACCCACACTTGTTCATACCGCAAAAACTTTAACAATGATTGTTGGATTAGGTGGAAGCCAGCCGACATCATGGTGTACAGGGAGGAAACAGAGACTCCAAAGTCACACGCAGCCTTGGGTGGGGGCAACGGTGTTTAAGGGCTTAGGGGTTCCCTGGATGTGAAGGAGCCACCGAACTTTACCACCTGTGTCTGGCCCAGTCAGAAGCATGAACCCGGAGAAAGTGAAGGAAAAAATCAAGCACCCCCTAGATAACCATTTTTGGTGACCATCTGTGTGAGGAACTATGGTGTTTGAAGAAAGACTGACGTAGTCAATAAAAACACATTCGCCATAGTTTCCCCTTGGCGACCTTTGTACCAGTGGGAGAGGGTGGAGTGGATACGTGGATGATGTGGCGTCGTAAGTAATCCTAGTTGGGCGATAAGGCAAACTGCAACAGGGGTCCAGGGGAGGCCGGTAGTGATGACGAATGAGTTCTTTTGATGAGTAATTGTTCAAAGCACTCATCACCACGGGAGGAAGAGGCCGAAAGGGCGTAGTTCCATTAAGAAAGCCGGACATGTTCTTCTGGGGCACAGGGATAAGTGGACCTTCTTGAGGCAGATGGGGGACGACAAGAGTGGACAAGGGACGGGAAAATTGAAGATGGTCAGTGACACCGGGCTAGCTGGGCGCGCCAGACTTTCAGCCAAGCCCGCCGGGATCCATCCTGGGGCCACGCATTGAATTCCATGCAGGTTCACTCAAACTATCGCTTCAAGCCTATCCACTCACGGCGTGCTCTTGAGAGCGAGAGGGGCGGTACATCCGCGCGGTGTGGAACGCCGGCGCCTAGGTGCTCAGATTACGTTTTAGAGCCGGAAGCCCTCAAAAAGCGCGAAGAAGGTGTTCATTCTTCACACCCTAGAGAAAAAAAGAGTCCGAACAGCCGCGGTGTTCCACACTCAGTTTTATAATCCTCAGCTGTCGCATCCTTGCCCAAAGGCGCCACCTGGTGATCGCGGTTCCGAGTGCAGTTTGTCCCTCCCTTTGGTCCCTGTGTCTCCTACTTTGGCCCGCATTCCCACCGCTTTACCTCCCCCTGGAACTTGTTAGGGCTGCTAGCGTTGTGTAGTTTGAAAATTGTCGCCCGGGTCGGGAGACCCCTCGTTTGTACGGCGGTAAGAGCATCAGCGCTCCGGATATCTTATCCCACAACGGTTTTCTTTTCCTCAAGGTTTCTGATTTCGGAAAAAAAAATTCAAAGTCACAAATATGGGGATGGATCTCAAGCATTTGCCCCAAAGAAGCATGTAACAATTTTCCGTAAAGCGTCCGACACGTCACACGAGCTCACGCGAAAAACATGTACAGTAACTATACGTCCAACAGCGCGTTCCTGCATGTGATTCTGATGACTACAACGTCTGACCTATCGCGAATACCGAGGTTCACGGTGCAGTCTATGTTTATATTTTTGGGAAGGAGAAAATGCGTCGGTGGTCCCCGCTTCTCACCCCAAAAGCCACGTAGTGGTGTGGACTTATAACCTTCCTTGAACGGAGTGTAGAGCAATGGTCAAAAGTTATGTCACCCCATCTCCCCTCTCGGACACATTGAAAGTGCCCTGGTGAAAGTAGGCAGAACATTTATTGAGGTTTACATTTGTTGAAAAATCCCCGCAACGATGAGGCCAGCGTACGGGTGTGGTGAGTGTTCTCTGATGGAGTCCTGTGCAGGGGTGGTAAAGAATGCTGTAACGTGTAGCCTGCGTGGAATATAGACGGCCGCACGATGATTGACCGCGAGAACTCCCGGGGCAAGATAAGGGGAGGACTCAGAGGAATGGCAAGAAAATTTGCGAGGGTCCGGTAGCAGGACCGCGCAAACAACCAAGTCATTTGGAACACCAGACCTGTTTTTTGGGCAGAACAATAAACAAGCGCCGCACCTATCTTGATTTACGAGTCAACAGTTGATTCCATGCGAAACCGAAACTGAGAATGTTTAGGCAGGGTGCCCGACGCACGTGGTCCGACCTTTCAACCGGAGTCAGCCAGCCTTTCATCCGTGAAAGCAAGGAAAAAAATTGAGTTCCCTCAATACGCGCGAAGACGGATCCGAGACCATGATGCTCTGTCCAACGTGTTGTCGTAATTTTGGAATTGGCAAGCAGGATAATGGAAGAAGGAGGGTGGTGTTAACCCGTGCCCGAACACTGTTTTTTTGAATTGTTTTTTTGAAACCCCGGCCCTTTCATCAAGGTGGTTTTATACTACCTGCGAACTTTTTTGGTGGCATTGTCCCCTGTTTGCGCTCCGTGCTCCGCCAAGATCTCTAGCCAGGTAGAAATTTACAATAAAAAAAATACTGCAAAAATACAGAAAAGGAAAAATAGGAAATGCAATGGCTTAGTTTGAGTTAGAGTGTTAATCTAATAGTTTTTAACCCTAAAGCTGGGGGGTTAATAGTTGAGAAAAAAAGAAGTAAAAATGTACAACAAGAAGCACAAATAAAGACAGTCAAAGAACGAGTACTGGGACTAGTACCGCGACAATAACTCACTCTTGATATTGTGATCATGGAAAGTAGTAGTACCACAAAAAAAGACAAAATCCAACTTAATCTGAAATAATTAATCGCCAAAATGAATGACACAGATTTCCTTTGAGCAGTCAAAAAAAAGACGATGAGGGACAGGAACACAGTACATAGCAAGAACGCACGAGATATTACGAGACTCCACGCAATAGCGCGATTAAAAATTGCTGGCCTTGTAGTCTTCGTTTTTGTTTGACTCAATGAAATGAAATTGCCACGCTGCATCTTTTTTCTTTTTTTTATGGGGTGGTGGTCCCCCTTGATAGAAAGAAATGTGGTGTCATAATGATTACGTAAGCATGAAAACCCAGTGTCACCGGTTATTGACTTTCACAATTCCAGCCCCGCCACCCCACCCAGTTAATGACGTGTTATGGTTAAATAAACCGATCCGCAGTGAAAACGAGATTTTTTTTTTTATTTGAAAATAAAATGGGGTTTTGTTTGTAATTTTTGTAGCTGATTTTGCCTTATTTCACACACGGTCTGCTCTGTCACTGCACGGGAATTTTATATTATAATATTTACAGATTTTATGAGGGAGGAAGGCTCCGCAAGCCGTGTAGAAATAGAAGCTCTGCGTTTGTTAACGGACGGGCTGCCGGACGGAAGAGTAAATTCCGGAAGAGACAGTGACGCAGCCGGGTCCCAAAGTAACCCCCTGGCCTGCAGCCACAGACGGAGAAGCCCATGCTTTGTTTTGCCAGCAGAACATAATGATTGGAAATAGGAAAGGAAATGTTTCCTAACCTACATAAACAATTCCAATAATGGGAATGGGCGCCTTTTTAAAAATTAAATTAAGAAGTGTGTGCAGTCAATAGCTCCCGATTACATTAGGAAAGCGGCTTCAGATGCAAATTTGGCGCTGTTAAAATAAATATTTATTTAAAAAAATATTAAATGCAGGCCTGTTCAAAGAACTGTAATGGGAATCTAGATGTACCAGGAAACAAAAATGGGGATATCAGTCCACCCAACAGTCGTGGCCAT
>NW_020855018.1:0-660 GCF_000972845.2 Larimichthys crocea | reverse complement strand
AAACAGCTGATGCTAACAGCTGCTGCTAACAGTTAGCTCACCTGTTGCTCCAGATGCCGTAGGTGAGCTCCACGAAGGCGAACGACAGGTTGAGGCAGAGGAAGAAGAACAAGTTCCGGGACGTCTTATCGGCGAGGATCGACCTGAAACCAGCAGAACCGTCAGAACCTTCAGAACCGTCCGAACAGCCGGACCACGGAGCCCGGACAGCCCGTCTGACGGCCCCGTTCACACCCAGCAGCCCGCCACTGACCCGGTCCACTGACCCGGTCCACTGACCCGGTCCACAGCGGCAGACCCGGTACCGGCTCACACACTCTCCGGTACCGGGTCTGTTAGGCTAACCGGTTAGCATCAGGCTAGCCTCCGTTAGCTCCGCTGTTAGCTCCGTTTACAGCTCGCAGCGCGGACTCACCTGAACCATCCGGACATCTTGAGCAGCAGGTTGAACTTGGCGGGTTTGTACTCATCGTCTTTGACAGATAAAGGTAACATCTTCTCACCTGGACACACACACACACACACACACACTCTCACTCACCGGAGACTTAGCTACGGTGTGCTAACTGTTAACTTCCGGTGTGGGTGGGTTTCACAATAAAAGCGTTTAGGATGACGACATCACGGCGACGTCACGACAGGACTGAAAAAACATGAACC
>NW_020855017.1:550-42837 GCF_000972845.2 Larimichthys crocea | reverse complement strand
TCGATCTAAGAAATACGATCTAAGAAATACGACTCTTAACCAGTTTAGGGCGGTTCTTTGATGCCAATTTGATGTTTCAGCTCTCTGTAAAAGAATTTGATGGTCAATGGTGTCAAATGCGGCACTAAGATCTAACAGGACAAATACAGAGAATGAGTCCTTTGTCTGATGCTTAGGAGGTCATTTGTAACTTTGACTTAATGCGGTCTGTGCTATGATGCACTCTAAATCCTGACTGAAAATCCTCAAATAGACTATTGTTATGGAGAAAGTCACACAGCTGATTAGCTACAGCTTTCTCAAGTATCTTAGAGAGAAGGGGAAGTTGATATCAGTCTGTAGTTGGCTAAGACCTCTGGGTCTGAGTGGGCTTTTTAAGAGAGGTGAGGTTTAATTACAGGCTACCTTAAAGGACTGTGGTACAATATCCTGATAATAAAAGACAGATTAATAATCCATAAAGAAGGACTAACTGGAGGTAAAACATCCTTGAGCGGCCTGGTTGGGATGGGGTCTAAGAGACAGCTTGACGGCTTAGATGCAGAAGTTATTTGATGAAGGTCGATGGGAGAAAACCAATCTAAATACATATCAGGTTTTACAGCTGTTTCCAAACTTGCTGTATCATAATGCCGATCAATGCCTGTTGAGGGCAAGAGGTGATGGATTTTGTCTCTAATAGTTATAATTTTATCATTAAAGAAGCTCATGAAGTCATTGCTACTTTAGACCTAAAGGAATAGATGGCTCAGTAGAGCTGTGGTTCTCTGTTAGCCTGGCTACAGTGCTGAAGAGAAACCTGGGGTTGTTCTTATTCTCCTCTATGAATGAAGAGTAGTAGGCTGCTCTAGCATTACGGAGAGCCTTTCTGTATGTTTTGAGATTAGTCTGCTGGCTATACCATGGTGCTAACCTCCTGTGTTTAATTGTCTTCTTTTTCAGAGGTGTCTAGTGTCTAGAGTTGTCCATAATGAGCCTGTAGTACTAGCAACAAGATGATCTATTTGTGAAGGGCTAAAGGAAGCAGACAAGTCCTCTATTACATTGAGACATGGCATTGAATTCAGTGCTGAAGGAATCACTTCCTTAGATTTGGCTACAGCACTATCAGATGAACATCTGCTGTAGGAATTTCTCCAAAAAGGCTTATAGTCCAGTAATATGAACTCAAAGGTTATTAAAAAATGGTCAGACAAAAGAGGATTATGTGGAAAGACTATAAGATGATCAATTTCTTTGATGATTATTTTTTTGGCCTTTTATGCCTTTAATGATAGTACAGCTGAATATTGACAGGAAGCAGAGAGAGGGGGAGTGATATGCAGTAAATGGCCGTCCAATGAGGGATTCGAACCGGGGCCAGCTGGAGCAAGGTCTATAGCCTCTTACACACGGGACGGCCGCTTAACCCACTACGCTACCAACCGCCCGAAGATGATCAATTTCGATGCCATATGAGAGAACAAGATCAAGAGTGTGGTTCAGACAATGAGTCCGTTTATTTACACTCTGACAGAAGCCGATTGAATCTAGTAAAGAGATAAACGCAGTACTAAGACTATCATTGTGGTTGTCCACATGAATGTTAAAATCACCTACAATAATTACTTTATCTGTTTTAAGGATCAAGCCTGATGCAAATTCTGCAAATTCAGATAAAAATTCAGAATAAGGACCAGGAGCTCGATATATTGTAACAAATAATTATTGGCTGCAGTGTTTTCCAGGTTGGGTGAGTGAGGCTAAGAACAAGACTTTGAAATGAATTATAATTTAGTTTAGGTTTAGGATTTATTAATAGACTTAAATCAAATATGGCTCCAACTCCACCACCTCGACCAGTACTCTGAAGAATATGAATAAATACTGGGAGGAGTGGATTCATTTAAGCTAACATATTCATCCTCCTGCAGCCAGGTTTCAGTGAGACAGAACAAATCAATATCATAATCAGATATTAATTCATTTACTAAGACAGCTTTAGATGACAAAGACCTGATATTCAGGAGTCCATATTTAATTCTCTTATTTTGGACTGTTGGAGATAGGGATGTAACGATGCATCGTGACACGATTAAAAATCGGTACAAATGCGTGACGACTCACATCGGTTGACAGAAACAATGAATCGCGATTCTTAGCGAATGGGAACCCGCACAACGCGTGGCATATTTGGTCTGTCCTGCATGCGACTTCAAACCCCACCGGCAGTGTTTCAGGAGCGAGCGCTTAGCCCGCCAGACTTTGTTTACTTGCTCAGATTTGGACATTTTCCCGGTGTATGTTCTTCTAAACATGCTTCTATGTGTGTAAATATGCTATGTAGCTTTTGGCTGTTTTTACGACCGGCAGTTTGCACAGGGTATTTTATTTTGAAAATCCACCAGATTCTTTTTGCTTTTTCTGTGTCTGGCTTCCGCCCGCTCGAGCTGCTCTGTGGAAATTGACGCGTGCTGCTCGCTCTTTTTTATTTTATTGTTATGTACAAAAAATGGGTCATATTAGACCCTGAATAGTATGTAAAGGTTAATGAGTAATTAAATGTTAATATATAATATAATATTTGTATATACTTAAGTTCTCAACTTCATTGTAAGATTAATTTAAAGCTTTAGTTAATAAAATGATCAAATTAATTCAGTTGCTCTCATAATCTGTCTTTTTTGCACGGGAAAAATGTGGCTAGTGGAAATTCTTATTGGCTGGTAACTTCAGAAACTTACCAGCCACATTGGCTGGTGATCAAAAAAGTTAATTTAGAGCCCTGGTTATGCCACCTCGTGAGCGAAAACTGCACATCACACCAGTTAACAGCAGTTTACTGTGAGATTGTTTCTAGAGAAAGCAGATATTTGTCATGTGTTTTGTTGTTTAAGATGTAAGTTGCACTTTTTATAAGAACACAAACTGTTTTTCTGTAAAGAAAGATTGTTTTCCTACAAATAAAAAGATAATTTTATTTGGTCATAATTTGTCTGTAGCTCATTTTGATTTTAAAAAAATAGTAAAAAAAATCGTATCGTGAACAAAAAGTCATGACTCGAATCGAGTCTTGAGTTGAGTGTATCGTTACATCGCTAGTTGGAGATGTTGATTTAATTTTTATTAAGTTATTACGATGAACTCCTCTTCTGTTTGTTTTATCTTTAAATAATGTAGGTGGACGGGGGACAGACACAGTCTCTATACTAAAGGATTGGGTGAGCAGCTGCTCTAATGGAGCCGCAGAGAAGCGTGTAGGGGACTGGCAGGGGACTGGCTAACTATCTGAGCTACTGACTGTTCGGTGGTGCGGTACTGTGCCTCTAACTCACTGACCCTCGCCTCCAAAGCTACAAATACACTACATTTAATACAAGTACCACTATCACTAAAGGAGGACGAGGAGTAACTGAAAAATGTGGCACACAGGGCAGGAGAGAGCAGGTGAGGAGAGAGGAGGTGAGGAGAGAGAAGCCAGGTGCATGACATCTCTGTGCAACAATGTTCTTTCTCATCTCAGTTTTATTCAGTTATATTTCAAGAGAATCCCATCCATCTATCCATCATATATACCCAATTCACCCCGTCCAGGCTTACAAGGGGCTGGAGCTTATCCCAGCAGTTACTGATTGGGAGGCAGGGTACACTTAAAAAGGTTGTCCATCTTTTACAGTATTGACACATATATATTTATGCCTGCAGGCTAATTAGAGTCACCAGTTGAACTGAACCTGCATATCGTTGGAATGTGGGAGAAAACAAAAGTCCCTGGAGGAAACTCTTTGAGGAAAATTATTTTTTGTGTGGGTATTGAAGCCAGTAGTTCACAGTCTCAAGTTTTCACTACTATCAAGCCACAAGCCTATTTCAGGGCATCCGTTTTGTTGTTTTTTGTAGACTGCTGTATGTACAGGTATGGCCTTCAGAAGAATTTGACATTTTGGAAACTGTAAAAGATACACCAACAATGTCCTCCACATTTAGGAAAAAGAAGGCTGCATTTGTCTTCAGAATTATTGTATTCCTTGTCAATTTGTTATTGCATATTTGGTCCCTAAAATGGGACCCACATAGGATAATTTCTTTGCTGGATTATGCCATTTGGGCTGGTCTGTCTTCATTTAAAGGCTTAGATTTCATTAGATTAATTAACAATTCAGGTTGTGTACTTTTTGATGTTCTGAAAGTACAGGTGAATGCAAGGTACTCAACGCAGATGTATAGCAACTTTCAGTGTTTGTGTATGATTACCCGCTGGATGAGGTACTGGCCAGTGATCGTCTGAGGCTGACTGGCTGGTTGATGGACTGGTTGAGGTCATAGGCCAGATGACCCTGAAGCTCTCCCATAGAGAAACTAGGACCTACTCCTGTGACTACTGGAGCTACACACAGGAAGAAGACACACTGTGATTACACACTGATAACATGATCATTCAAACAACACTTGCGTGTGACATAATCTACAGTATTTATATTTCATTTCTTTTTCTATCATTTTGTAGTGTGAAGCAAATCTTTCAGTATCTTGACAACTCAATCCAACAGCAGGCAGCCAGGTCGTACAGCAACAGGAAAAAGGTGTGTTTATTATTTCAGCAACAGACAGACAACACATGAAACCTCGGATCAATTCAGATATCTGTTATTCAAGATTCTGTTATATTCAACAAAAAATGCCAACATGAAAAACAACACACTGTGACAAACCTAGGTGGAAGACTGGCCTATTGATCATCACATCAAATGGTTATGATGTCAAGTCAAGTCAGTCCTTGATGTAAATCAACTAAATGCTTTAGTTGAATTGCTGCTTTTGTTTAGGGTAAGCCCACATTTTCCTTTAATTTAATTAATTCTATGTATTCAAACATCACTGGCAGCATTGCTTTGCCTGTGAGCAATATATGTGCTTATGCATATTACATGGTAAGTTTAATACTTTATCAAACTGCACTTGTATTTCCACAAGTTTAAAATAATGCCATGAATGTTGAACTACAGTGTGTTTGTGTCATATGGCAATAAATACCAGCCTCTGACTTGCAAAAAGCATTCACATCAAAACCTAAATTTTATGAACACACGGTAGTCTTACCTGATACATGGTCAATTCTGCAATCATACAACCATCTTGAGTTGTCAGATGACATGGCATGCTGAATGTAATTCAAACTAGGTTTAGTTTTACAATGAATAGTGGTCGTAAAGTTGCGTAAAGTGGGTAAAACTAGTAAAGTAGACTCACTTCTTGAGACCTGGACCAGCTCAGTGACACTGAAAACTCCTGATGTCACAAAACTCTCCTGGAACTCTGGACTATCTGTAGAAACACAACAAGAGTTATGAATGTAACTGCAGTTCTACGAATTCTGGGTGACTGCCAGAGGGCAGTGCTTCAGCATTGGATAACTCCATCTCCCATATGTGCAGGTCAAGTTATTATACCAACAAAGTCACCTGTGACCATGCAATGACAATAGGTAATAAAAGAGAATGACAATAGGTCTCCTCGAACCCCACCACTGTGCTGAGATAAACGGGCACCCAGTCAAAGCCAAACAATTGATACTGCTGAGGACCTCAAGGCCTCCATGTGACCTTGTGTAACCTAAGGATAGAAAATTCCATAACAATGGCATTAGCTGCCATGCAAGGTGCCAAGTGCTTATCAGTTTTAGGAGCTAACCATTCATACACATTCACACACCAATGGTGCAGCCTTCCGGAGCATTTTGGGGTTCAGTATCTTGCCCAAGGACACCCTGACATGCAGACTGGAGGAGCTGCAACCTTTGGAATGGCAGAACCTTCAAAAAATGTGTTCAGCCCTTGCAGGTCCGGGATTGGGTGGAACCCACCATCTTTTTTTGGAATTAAAAAATACACTGAATAAAAGCCATTGAGCTGTATATGCCGCTCGACAGGCTCAATGGCACCCTTTTCTAAGAGGGATGCCAGTTCTTGGCTGAGGGCCAGGAATTTTGCAGGATCCCTGACCCTGCAAAGATTTGGCATCCGTCATCGGAACTGTAGTGTGTATCCCTCGGACAGAGTGGACACCACCCAAGGGTCTGTGATCTCCCTCTCCCAGTAGTTCAGGTGCTGCTAAGAGAAGTGCTTGACACCAGCCCCTTGAGCCTCAGGTCTGGCATGCCAAGGCCATTCGAATTGCTGGTTTCAGTATTGCATGGCCAGCTTCTGATCTACGCAATGAACCATTAGATCCCTGAGACAAAGCATCAGAGGCTCAAGAGGCTGTTTCTCTATCCACGTCCTGTCCCTCCCCCTCATCAAACAAACAACAGGAAGCTGCAGTTGACAGTACATCAATGTCCCGACAAGGCGAGTCCCTCATGATGGAGTCACCACTGGGTTCTGGTCCCGTATAATCGTGCTTGAGATTGAGCAGGAGTTCGTTAATCTGGGCAAATTCAGATGAAAGAGTGTCCACCTACCTGATTTTCCCAGGAGATACATGTGAGGCAGTACTGCATCTGTGTCAACATCCCTTATGCGCTGTCAGGTCTGAAGTCAGGCAGGCAACAGCCCAGCATCCCCTTCTATTTCTGCAAGTCTAGCCATTCTCACCAACAGATGCATAAACCTACAATTCATACACGGTTTGTCAGATATACTTGCCCTCATGTGTTCAACCCTGAGACAGGCAGGGTACTGATCATGGCCATCCTCCATTTGGAGGGGTTAAAGACATGCAAGCTCAACATGTCATCAAGTGAGACATTGCCAGACAGTCACAGCAGAAACACTGTGCCGCAGCCTTACACCAAATAAAGGCCAACTGCGTCCATGTCAGACCGTGCCTCAAGAACACATTAATATTACATAGGCAGTGCACTGCTCAACAACTTAAACTAATATTTCTGATTGTCCGGTCTAATGACTTACTTATTGCCGCTAGAACTCGAATAAACAAAGCATCAACCCTCAGGTTACAAGGCTACAAGCAGTCAGCCAAAACAGACCTGCTTTAAGATATAAGAAGATATAAGGAACAGAACTCGACCTGCGCATATGCAAGATGGAGATATCCAATGCTGAAGCACTGCCCTCTGGCGGCCAGGAAGAATGAAATAGAACAGCTGTTATGCATTAATACTCTATTCAATTCAATTTTATTTATATAGCGCCATATCATAACAAAAGTTATCTCATGACACTTTTCATGACAAGCTTTATTTGACAGAGACAGCTGAAGAGTGACAGGAATGTGAGGAGAGAGAGATGGGGAATGACGTGTGGAAAAGGGCCACAGGTCGGATTCGAACCCTGGGCCGCCACAGCAAGGACTGAGCCTTTGTACATAGAGCGGATGCTCCACCAACAGAGCTAAACACATGGATTAAAACAAACAAAAAAATCTTTTGACTGTTTTTTTTCTTTATCATCATTATTATTATTATTATTATTATTATTATTATTATTAATAATAATAATAATAATAATAATAATAATAATAATAATAATAATAATAATAGTAGTAGTAGTAGTAGTAGTAGTAGTATTAATAATAATAGTGTTTCCAGTGAGCCTCTTATCATTTAACAGAAAAATACATTATACATACAGCACTAGGATTAAATAACAATAAGAGCAACTTTTGCAGCCTTGTGACAAGTTTCAGTGTAATGGTGAGCTCTCACCTTTCTGCAATCACTACATACTGTTAATAGCACGCCGTTCAGTCTGCCCCACGTGCATGACTGTTTACATCTCACACTCACTCCCCGGTGTCTTCTTTAGTGACAGCTTACGGTACTTCCACCCCTACCAGCTCCCCCCACAGGCCCCATCTCTCACTACCACTATCACCAGTTTCTTTCCCCATACAGACCATCATCTCCCATCATGGACACACTGCAGGACGCTCACCCCAGCAGGGCTCTCCCTATCCTGGCGGAGTGAACTTTTTAAATCTCTGTCCTCTTAGCCGTGCCACCAAAACGGCTGAGAAATTACCTGCTACAAGGTTGGCCCTAGCTTTACTAAACACCAGGTCACTAGTAAACAAAACTTTTTTATTGAATGACTTCTTCACTTCACGGAATTTGGATTTTATGCTCCTGACAGAGACTTGGCTTCGGGATGGTGAGTGCACACCGTTCTCTGAACTCTTTCCTCCCGGCTGTTCATTCCTCAGTTCCCTGCGGAGCACCAGCAAGGGTGGCGGCCTGGCCTCGGTGTTCAAATCCAGCTTTCACTGCCGTCCTATTCCATCTGCTACCTACTCCAGTTTTGAACTGCAAACTTTTGAGCTATAACTTTCCTCTTTCTCCGTTATGTTTGCAGGTGTTTATCGGCCTCCAAAATTTAACAAGGACTTTCTTATTTCTGGAGATTTCAATATACATGTCTGCTGCAGATCAAGACCATTGGTCACTGATTTCTTAAACCTCATTAAATCTTTGAATCTTGTTCAATGTGTTAAAGACCTGACTTATGAGAAAGGGCACATTTTAGATTTGGTTTTATCACACGATTTATCTGTGAGCGTTAATGAAATCTGTGAAACACGTATCTCTGGCCATCTGCCTGTGCTTTTTACTGTTTCAATCCCTTGTTTAAGGGATCTGCCTGTGCTTTTTACTGTTTCAATCCCTTGTTTAAGGGCAAAAAGCCTGTGCTTCTACGTGCCTTCTGCGCACAATCAACGCTCAAACTGCATCACATTTCTCAGCCATGTATAATGACTATATCACTTCTGGTGATTATGGACAATAATCATGCTCTCAAAACTGAACATTTTTTAAGCAATTTTAATTCTACTTCCTCGATTCTGTTGCACCTTTTAGAGCAAGGCGCATAAAAGCACGTACAGAACAGTGGCTTAACGACTCCACAAGCGCTCTCAGGCGCACATGTCGGCGCACTGAGAGAAAGTGGAAAAAAGATAAGCTCCATGTCTCTAAAGAAGCTCTTTGTGAAACCTTGTCTGCTAGAATGGATTATTTCTCCAGTCTTGTCTCTTGTAATCATCACAACCCCCAAGTTCTTTTTAACATTTTTAACTCCCTTGTAAACCCTTGTGATAACTCTCCAGTTGTACCCTCACTCACCCTCTGTGAGAATTTCGTCAAATTTTTTAGTGAAAAAATCTCTGCTCTTAGGTCACCTGCCACTGGCCAATGCAGTTCAGAATCTGCGACCTACAAACTGTTCTTCAGACAGCATCCCCTATCATCTCCTTAAAGAGGTATTCTAAACTGCCATTTCTATCTAAAATTGTAGAGAAAGTGTTTTTTATTCAGATCTAATCATTCCTAGTGGCCAATGACATCTATGAGAAGTTTCAGTCTGGCTTGAAACCAGAAGAAAAAAGTTATGTTTTATCAGCCGGAAGTTGAAAAGCCCGCCTCGAGGGAGCGGTCTATTGGCGGTCTATTCAAAAACGGCTGTTGAAGATCTGCAGGCTCCGACATTTTCTCCCTCGCTACCTTGCTGGATTTTTGCTGCTCTGGACATGATAAAGGTAATAAAAAACGTGGAGAGATGTCTAATAAACAGTCTCTCAGTACAAGACAAATTCATATAATGGCACCTAGGGATGTAAACGGTTAGCCTAATCGACCACACCGAACGTACCTGAACATAACGGCACACACACATGAGGTGGTTAAAACGGAGTGGAGTATGGGAGCATTTCAAACTAACTAATGATGACAAAGACGCTCAATGTGAAATCTGCGGTACTACGTTTAAGTTCAGCAGCTCTACGAGTTCACTAAGATAACACCTTCAAAACCTGCATGCTGACGCGCTAGCAATTAATATTAGCCACTAAGAATTTAATAAATGCTAATTGCTAACATGCTAATGCTAATTGCTAGAGCTACAGCGCTATCTGCTCCTGTGTCTAAATAAACATGCTCAGCCCACTCATCACTCTCAAAATTTCTGCGGGAAATTGTTTAATAGAGGCCCTCTAATTTTACTGTCACCTTCCTCAGGGATGATTTAAGTTGTGTTCAGTACTACATGTTACTGTAAGTTTCCAGGGCTAGTAATCTTACTGTTACCTTTCTCAGAACAAGGGAGATTATAAGTGGTGCTGCTAATGTTTCAAGTTTTTCATCTAAGTACTTTACCAGATAATTATATCTAGGCTTAATATTGTGTAGGCTAAGCCCATATTGTATAGCTTTAAAAAATATTTTATGTTGCTTAATGTTTCACATGCAACAGGTGAGCCAGTGCACAATTATTATTTTTTTTATGTATTTCAATTTTCTGTGCAGAATTTATTTTGGTTAAATGCCATATCTGTACCATATCCCCACTGGTACAATAAAACATTAGCTGAGGAATATAACATGCATTTTTTATTCAGTATATAAGCAATATTTTGCTTTATGTTAAAGACAGCGTGAGAAATGTATGTTCTCAGGAAAAAAGCCACTTATCAGTTAATCGTTAATCGATCGATAAGGTCAATCAACTAATGATTAATGAATTAATCGATAATTTGCATCCCTAATATTCACTTAATTCCCTGTTTGAGACAAAGACTATTGTTTACAACTTGTCCCACCATATGTTAGTCAACTGATTTATGGAGCACAAATTCATGAAATAAGATAACTAGAAAACAAAGCAATAAAACAAGGAGCTTTTAAAATATTCTGCTCCTGTACAAATATTTTAATTTAAACTTACTGAAGCTTGATTGTTGTTCTTTTTTTCTTTTTTTAATGAATGCTTTTCCAAATTACCGTCATATCACATGATGATGTCTGTAATCATTCTCCTTTTCAGATTAATGCTGAATTCAAACGGATCAGAACAATGCCCCTGCAGTCCAGATTTTTTGTCTCAATTAGATGTTCACTCCGAGAAACTAATCAGACTTTTTTTTAAAACAGAGGGGGACAGACGCCTAGGGGGCATCATTGATGAAGTAAGTATACTCTCTGGGGTGGAGGTACAACAATTGATCATGGATTAAAGTTATCCGTCGCCACAACAGATTTCCATCAATGGGTAAAATGAGGGGGGGAAAAGTGTTTTTGTTGGGGGCAGCAGTCTGTAATTTCTCCTGTAGTAAAGGAAAAAAAAGTAAGATAGTGAGGGATATTTGTCTCTGATTGTCTTCAAGACAAAAATGCCTTTTACCTGGATAAATGAGAATTTACACAGGCATGGATTCAAACAAAACAACTTGTGCTTCTGCCTTAGGAGGAGGATGTGGATCTGGGAAGAGAATGCATAATGAAGGGACTCTGCGTTTACCTGAACGAGGACCCGGAGAACCTGGTGAGAGAGTATGTGGTAAGTATTACTTAGGTTTAGTATGTTTACGTGTTGTCATATGTATTATGGCATATGTATTTTTTGAAGCACTTTGAAGACTTTTTTTCAGAACACAAAACAACACATCAACCCCGCCCACCCACTCCCAACAGGCCAACAAAGAAAATGAATTGTCATTCATATTTTGTATAAGCTTTAGAACATCTACTCATTAGGGCCACGAGCTGACCTTCACCTAGAAACTCCATTTAAACTTGAATCTGTGGACACAATCCATGTTTCAATAGGTCATAGTTTTTGATCCATCCCTGATCAATGATCATGATCATAAACAAACTTGTTCTGTCTCTCACAATGTGCTCAAAAAATCAAAGAGACTTACAGAATTTGAATTGTCGGCCTCTAAGTGCGGTCATCTCTGTCTCTGCTCCTCATTGACTCCAATACAAAGATTTTCTGATAGAAGCAGAACGGACCCCTGTTTTAAACTTGCAAGTGTCTCCAAAATATTAACTGTAGAAACCCCAAATCACACCAAATTGTTTAGGAAGTCCTCACAGCGATGATGGTCTGGGTTTTTTTTCTGATAGGAGTTACCATTACATCAGAATAAGCCTTAATATGACAACATTGACAACCACCTCAAGTTGCCGCGGTTACCTCAGGCCAGAGCCACAGTTAACCTATTGACAGTCTGTCAAACACATCCACACACACTCCTCTACCACACGCACTTATGCACACACACGCACTCCCATACCACATACACACACACACACACACACACACACACACACACACACACACAGGACTGAGCTCCTCCATATCAGTGCTCAGTGAAAGATGATCATGTGTCTGTCTGACCAGCTCTGTCTTGACCTTAAGGTCGTGGGTTTGATTCCCATCTTGACAGAGATGGTATGCCCGGCAGTAGCCCACCTCTGTGGTCCTATCAAGATTCCCCAGGAGAAATTTTCTAGTTGTAATTTACAGTGAGATAAGTTCTAAGATAATATGGTAATGATCTTAATATCTCAAGATAAGTTTTGAGCCAATGTGAGGGACTTTGTGTTACTTTTGTGTATGAAAAGTACCATATAAATAAAGTTTGATTTGATATCCACTTTTTTTTTCTGTGCTTTGTACAGGCAGTAGATTCCCTCCAGGAATCCGTTGAGGAAACTCAGAGATGCCAGTGAAAAACCAGAGGACATCGGCATTGTCCTCGAGTCCCAGATTGTGATGCAGGATCTAGACGATGTTCCTTTAGCTGCTGCCATGTTGTTTGGCCTGATCTATGTGCTGAACTTAAACTACCCCGATAAGCTTAAGTACACCTTTGAAGTACTGCAGAAGGTGGTCATGGAGCTTGAAGGAAGTGCACTTTCAAAAAAAGCCCAAGTCCTGAAGAACAGACTACCAGTAAACTGGCTATCGAGGCTCTCCAGCTTAATGGAGTTTGAAGACATACTTTATGCATTAATTCAACTCTTCCAGTTGTTGGAGTTTTCTTTTGGGCGGGTGGGAGGCTTTTTTTTTTTTTTTTTTTTTTCCCTTTTTTTTAATTTAATGACAATGGAGTTTTCCCCCCACTTTTAGAGTTTGGGGTGATTTTTTTTTACCATGAACACTGATAATTGGAAACAAGACCCTATAATTGTTTCAGTGTTTCACATTATGGAAAATTTACACGTATTGTAGTCATGGTCAGGCTGTGTGCTGTGTACCATTGAGTGAAAAGACGTGTGTATTTAAGTGAAAATTCTCTCCGTTTCAGTGTGTTGTATGAACATGAATGAGTTTCAATGTGTGTGGTGACTGTATAGCCTGTATAGACTGTATTACCTGTTCATCCATCCTATCCTCACCTGTCTTTGTTGAGAAAAAAGGATATCCATATTGTTTGATTGATTTCTTGGGAGACATATTTCACTTACCTCCTCTAGTTGACCTTTTCTTTTGGACAAATGGGACCCCCCCAATGTTGTTTTTAATTTAACTTGAACTATAACAGAATCCCTGCTGCTTTTCTTTACAATTTGGGGTGGTTTTTGTTTACTGGGAACACTGGTAGTCACTACAATTGTTGTTTTAAGAAATGCATACCCCCAATAATTTAAGTAATTTTTTCTACCAATAAATATAAATGGTAATTTTCGATTGAATTCTGTTTATTTTTCCACTGAGTTGTTAAATTGCACTCTCTAGGACAAATAACTGCAGGTATGTTGTACTTGTGCGTTTTCATTTTTACTAAATGTAGGTAAAAGATTCAACAAGACTTCTTAAATTACAAATCAGCTTATAAAAGTAATAGTATACCAAGTAAAGTAGTAAAGTATACCAAAGTTAATAGTGTCAGATTTACATGTTGAAGTTAAGTTGAAGTTAGCTTCACGCAAAAAGATTGTTGATCCAACTGATTATGATTATATATAATACACATTAAAGAAAAGCATTCATTTAATATAAAAAAAATAAGTCAGTTTAACATAAGATAATCTAATATATGGAACATAAAATAAATATTTTTAATGAATATCAAAGTTATGTTGGTTTAACAACATACTAATTTAATTGACAGAACATGAATTTATCAATTTCAGTAAACATAATTTTAATATGTGCAACCGATGTTTTTTTATGTAAATCCAACAGACTTTTTTTTTCAGTGCATGCATTTATTAATACAAGACTGGATTACTGTAACTTACTTTATTTTGGCATGGACCACTCACTCCTATGCCACTTGCAGCTGGTACAAAACGCTGCTGCCCGTCTCCTTCCCGGCAAACGCAAGCGTGACCACATATCCCCTGTCCTGGCGTCACTACACTGGTTACCGGTTGCTTTCAGAATAGATTTTAAAATTTTATTGTTTGTTTTTAAAGCTCGTAATGGCTTAGTCCCCCAGTATTTAACCGAGCTTCTTCATATTCACACCCCCACTAGAACACTAAGATCCTCTAGTCAGCTGCTACTGGCTGCCCTTAAATTAAAACTAAAAACCAAAGGTGACCAAGCCTTTGTGGTGGCGGCCCCTAGGCTATGGAATAATCTGCCTTGGCACATCCGATCTGCTGGATCTTTTGAGGTTTTAAATCCTCCTTAAAAACGCACTTTTTCTCCCTGGCTTTTAACCAAACTTAAGTACCTTATCATTTGTCTTAACCCGTTGTAATTATGGCACTTGTATGTATTATATATTATATGTATTATATGTATATTATATGTATATTATTTGTATATTATTTCTATCAACCTGTACAGCACTTTGGTCAACCTCGGTTGTTTTAAAATGTGCTTGAGTTGATAGTCAAAGTGAAGCTCTGAGGCTTTGCATTTGTTATATATGGGATAAAACAAGATATCAGCAGAGTTACAATAAGGCTACATTCATAATTTTGTACCATAATACGAACCAGAAAACTTCTTATTGATTATCATTAGAAAGTTTCAGGGCATTCCCGTAACCATAGTAACTCACGGTGCCAGAGGGGAGGATGTTCAATGAAACCGTTTACACCATAGGTCTCCAAACTATGGCCCGCGGGCCACATCCGGCCCGCCTAAACAATTGGGGCGGCCCACTTAACGATTCCAAACAATCCCTCTAAACATGGCCTATTTTTCAAAATTGCATTTTCCTATTATAAAATATCCACATTTAATGATTAAGCTTGGCATTCTAATTAAAATCTACCTTACTTACGAACTATTTACAGTACTAGCTAACTTTCATCCTCTCACACAATGGTATATTCCGACATGACTTTGCTCGTGATCAACTTTCGCGCAGTCTGCCCGGGGGATTCAACTCGGCGGGTCAGGGACGGCCGCACAGTGCGGGAGGATCCCCTCGTGGGACCTCTCCCCGGCGCTGGCTGGCCTCCGCCGGGCGCGTTTCCTCCGCGGTGGTGCGCCGTGACTGGCTCTGGGTCGGCTTGGAAATGCTCGGGGGTGAAGGTGGCTCCGGCCGCGAGCTTTACAGTGCCCTCCTGCCCGGACCTTGCCGCTTCCCGGGGACGTGGACTTAGTGCTTGCTGCGCCCTCTCCGCGACTGTTGAATTGCAACTTATCGCAACTTTCACTTCCTCCCGCAACAAAATTGCAACAAAAATGTAAAAAGCACCGCAACTTTCACCGCAATTTTTTTGAAATACTGAATAACGGAAATTCATCGTAGCGACGGAGAACTTTAATCCCTGGCTAAACGACACCCTAGACCGTACATTTTACAATATTATAATATTACTGTGTGTTTGTGTGTTTATGTAGACATAGTCCAGAGCAGTAGCAGTCAGTGTATGTCAATTCAAATGTTGTTTGTTACTAATTAATTTATGTTAATTCACTTAATTAGTCCTAGGTGGTTCATGCCTTTGATGTGCTTGTGTACACTGCATTTCCCTGGTACAAAGCTATGAGGAATTTTAAGCAAAAAAAATGTGTGGTTCTGATGGCCTACTTTTATGTTTTGTTTTTCTTAATATTATTAATAATAATTAATAATATTTCTTAATAATATTACTATTCATTTAGTGTTTGTTGGTTAATGTTGCAATGTGTACCATTATGATCATGAGAAGAGTCACTCAAAAATACATTTCAATATGTATTTATATTTTAAAAACCTTATATCATAATCCAGCAACACTGGACCTAACCCTAACACCTAACCAGTGCAGCAGTTTTTATGGCATGTGTCTCATGTCTCCAGTGATGTCCAGTGTCTGCATTACTGACTGTCACAAGATAAGGCAGATAATGATGGTCTGACGACATGCGCCATAAACTTTTACTATATGTGGATGGCTGGTTTCTTGTCTTGATCACAACCCTTCTCATCTTCCAAATATTTGGATATTCTTAGGGTTGGGTATTAATATCTGGCTATTAACCTATCATCTATCATATTGAACTCGTATCATATCGTGTTGATGGGCTATTTATTTATAGTTAATTACGGTACTTGTTCAAATTACCAAACCAACTGATGAAAACAACTCAATAGTAAAGGATAGTTTGTCTATACACAGACAAAAATGAGATTATGCATATTTGTGCACATACATTAAAGAATAGGCTGTAAAATGTAACCAAGTTTACAGAAAAACAAACATAATGTTGTTCCGCTCTAATTAATGAAAGATCTTTTACATTACCCATAGTGGCAGTTCGACTGTCCTCCTGATCAGAGCCCACTCCTGTATGACCTGGACTGCTGCTCTGCTCTGCCTCTGGAGAGAGATTGAGAGAGAAAAGAGAGGGGGGGGGGGGACTATTGGTCCAATTTACATTACATTTTCATTTACACTACAACATACACAAAGAAGTTAAATTAAAATAACATATATACCTCTATATACAACCCTTTCCCACAAAAGCACACTAGTAGAAACTGAACATCACATCTGATTTTTGAGTTACATTGCAGACCTCTCTTTGAAACAAATTCTTATTTGCCCCCCTTTCATAATATGTGAACTCTACTTTAAGACATACAGCCACCAGACCCCTGAACCTTGGTTCAGGATCTACAGACAACATCCTTCATTTATTTCATTATAGTAAACCAAATGCTCATCTTGGCTTCACCTAACAAAAAGTTACAATAGAATAAATACTTGTACCTTGAGGGAAAATCCTTTTTCACTTAAGTTTTGCATACATAGCCCCATAGCAAGCTCTGTCCTGGACTGTCCTCTGGACTACATAGAGGAAGTGGGGGAGAGAAGGATGTTAGCTAAGCTGACATCCATCATGGACAATACCTCTCACCCTCTACATGACACTGTGGGGTCCCTGAGCAGCTCCTTCAGCAGCAGACTGATACACCCATGGTGTAAGAAGGAAAGGTTCTGCAGGTCCTTCATCCCGGTCGCTGTCAGGCTCTACAGCACCTGCATCACCTGATCATGTTGTAGTTTCTGTTCCTGTCTCTACTCACCACTACTCACCATGGCTGTATTTTTATTTTTATTTTTATTATCTGTACTTATATTCCCATTCCGATTACTTACAATGTACAATATTACAATATTATTCATACCATGGTCACTTTGCCTTACAATATTATTTATATATATTTATTTTTATATATTATTCTCTGTTGTCAGCTAATGAACAATTTAACTTGTTTATAAATATTTGTGTCCTGTATGTGTTAAAGAACAAAGCCATACGACATGTAACATTTTATTTTCTATTTTTGTATTGCAGTTCACAGTGTTTCAACAGTAAACATCTCAAAACTTACCTGATGACTCTGTATTTATTGGAGAACCCTGTTAGCTATCTGCCAAGTTAACATCAGCAACTAACAAGGGCAGAATAGTGAAAGACATACGCTGAATAGGGTTCCTACAGAAAAGTGGATCTTCGAAGCTCAAAGATTTCTTCTGTCAACAAAGCTTCACAATGGACAATATTGAAGACACGCTGGAGACGAGGTCAGTTTGTCCTCACGTGCTAGTCAGCGTTCCTCAGCCAGTGCCATTGCGGCCAGGGCGCGTGCAAAAGCTGAGGCAAAAAGAGAAGCAGACGTGATTAAAGCTCAAGCATACATTGAAGAGCAGCAACAAAAGGCTGCAGCTGAAGCTACAAGAAAGAAGGCAGAGCTAGAAGCCAGTCTGCACACACTGAGGCTGGAGAGCGCAGCCGCAGCAGCGGCTGCTGAAGCTAATGTTTTGGAAGCAGCTGCAGAGAATGAGCTAGCGAGCTAGACCATGCTAGCCTAAAAAATGAATATGGTGAATATACGTACATGGGGGATCCAAAACCTGAGCCTCACCATGACTCACAGCTACTTGAACCCACGGCAGAACCAACGCGCCAGCTAACTATGGACAGCGGTGAGGCAGCTGAAAACAGCATGGGGAAAGGCATAGACGAGTCAAGCGAGCTACGAACTCTATAACTTACCTATTCAGCAAACATTCAAAATGGAGGATGATGCTACTCCATACCATCCTCATCCTCAAAGCTCAACCAGAATTGGCTTCCTGAAACAAGAACGTCTGTATGATTCAAATCCATCCAAAAGCAGATCCAGACATCAATCACAGCTGCGCAATACCAGACAAATTGGCTGTAGCAACCAACCTCCTCAGCCACGGATGCTTGCTTCTCCCAGAACTAATGAGCCCAGTTCTTCATCCACAACAGATCTGGCCAAGTATTTAATACGTTGCCAGATGATAAGCTCCGGGCTGTTAAGGTTTGACGACTGTGCTGAAAATTATTGGGCCTGGAAGGAATCTTTCCATAGTTCTATGGCTGATTTAAATGTGACATTCAGAGAGGAGCTTGATCTGCTGTGTAAATGGCTTGGGCCAAAATCATCCGAACAAAGAGGATACGAGCAGTCCACATCCATGATGCAGCAGCGGGGGTGAGCATGGTATGGCAAAGGTTGTAAGATTGTTATGGATCCCTGGAAGCTATAGAAAACGCACTCCTTAAGAAGGTGGATGATTTCCCAAAAATCTCAAATCGAGAAAATCGTTGAGAGAGCTGGGAGACATTCTTATGGAGCTTGAAGCGGCCAGGTCAGATGGATTCCTACCTGGTCTAAATTACGTGGACACATCTCGTGGCATCACTCCTATTGTCTAAAAGCTGCCATCGCCTTCTTCGCGAAGTTTGTTTGTGATCAAGCCAAAACCCTCAACGACCCAAGCTTCGCCGCACTCACAGGTGGTGGGAACATGGCGAGGTCGGAGCACAATTTTCAACCAAATGTGAGAACACCTATTTCTGTCAAAAAGACAGAGGTCTCAGTGAACTCTGACAGTGACTTTAACAATCAATCAGAGAAAAATACGGCTGACCCAGACAAGCAATGTCCACTCCACAGGTGATGTGCATCAACCAGTTACCTAGCCAAAGACTGTGGTAAAAATGTTCAGTGCAGAGAATTCCAGAGTGATAGACACCCCAATGCACTTCATCCAGGGCCAGCTCCCTGGATGACAGAGATCTCTGTAACCACCAGAGATCAAGGCGAGGAGCAACAGGAAGAAGCCGCTCAAACCGTGACATCGAAATGCACTGACATCTGTGGGACTACTCTCAGAGGAAGATCATGTTATAAAATCGGTCTTGTCAGAGTTTTTCGAGCTCTTTGGGATTTCAGAGGGCACAGCAGCATACACTCTCAAGACTTGCTCGGGAGTCAATGAAACCATGGGCCGAAGAGCCAACAATTTCTTTGTGGATTCATTAGATGGTAAAACTCACATCCCACTCCCTACACTAATCGAATGTGATATGCTCCCAGACGACAAGTTGGAAATCCCCACACCCGAGATCGCCAGACACTATAGACACCTCAAGCAGGTTGTGGACAGGATCCCAGCTCTAGATCTCTCAGCAGCCATCCTCCTCCTGCTTGGCCGAGACATCCCAAGGGCACACAAGGTTCGAGAGCAATGCAATGGCCCTCACAGTGCTCCTTACGCCCAGCGGCTCAACTTCGGCTGGGTGATCGTAGGAGAGGTTTGCCTTGGAAGAGCCCCTAAATCTGATTGTGTCAATGTCTATCAAACTAACATGCTGAGCAACGGACATACATCTCTGTTTGACCCTTGCACTAATAGTCTCCACATCAAAGAGAAGCTTGAAACTCCAGTGCATTGCTTTCACCTTCTAAAGGCTAACAAGCCGAAAGACCTGTTTGATGAAAAGGATAGCCTTGGTGAAGGAGTCTTCCAGCAAACACCACATGATGACAGACCTGCCGGCAGTCAAGCGCCTTTCAACGCTACACCACAAGCTGGCTAAAAAGCCAGTCATAAAAAAAACATATGGTTGCATTCATGCAGAAAATCTTCGATGCAGGTCATGCTGAACCAGCCCCACCACTCATCGGAGAGCAGGAGTGTTGGTACTTACCAATCTTTGGAGTTTATCATCCACGAAAACCAGGTCAGGTGAGGCCGACCTAAAATTTGACTCCAGCGCCAAGCACCAAGGCGTCTCCCTGAACGACGTCCTGTTGAGCAGCCCTGACCTAAATAACACACTCGTGGGAGTCCTGTTGAGCAGCCCTGACCTAAATAACACACTCGTGGGAGTCCTCACTCACGTAAGGAACCTGTGGCAGTGGCGGCATATATAGAACAAATGTTCTACTGTTTCAAGGTCTGCCAGAAGCATCGCAACTTCTTATGTTTCCTCTGGTTCAAGGACAATGACCTGACCAAAGAGATCATGGAGTACCGCATGACTGTACATGTATTTGGCAATAGTCTTTCTCCCGCTGTTGCCATATATGGTTTGAGAAGTGTTGCCCTGCAAAGTCAGGAAGCACACGACACCGTGGCAAAACAGTTCGCTCTAAGGGACTTTTATGTTGACGACAGACTTATCTCATTCTCCTCCTCCGACGATGCCATCCGAGTCCTGAAAAAGACAAAAGAGATGTTAGCTGTCTCAAACATACACCTGCACAAGATATCTTCCAATCAAAATGCAGTGATGGAAGTGTTCCCACTTGAAGAACATGCCAAGGAGCTGAAAGACCTGGAGCTGGGTGTGGATCCTTTACCCCCTGCAGAGAAGTTTAGGTCTTAACTGGCAACTTCAAATTGACAGCTTTACCTTCCTTGTCTCTACAGAGGAGAAGCCATTCACCCGTAAAGGAATTCTCTCTACAGTCAACAGCGTATTTGATCTGCTGGGATTTGTGGCTCCAATAACCGTACAAGGCAAGGCTATAGTCAGAGAACTGTGCACTGAGCAATATGGATGGGATGACCCAATACCCGCTGAAAAGGAGACACAGTGGAAGTCCTGGAAAGAATCACTCAAAGCACTTGAGCAACTGTATACCAAGACCATACCTACCTGTTTCCTTACTCTCCACGCAGCAAAGGAAACTATGTGTCTTCTCTGATGCATCCACCACAGCCATCTCTGCAGTGGCTTACCTCAGGGCTGTTGACGATAAAAGACACAGTCATGTAGGATTCTGTATGGGGAAATCTAAATTAGCACCACGTCACTCCCATACTGTGCCTCGTCTGGAGCTTGGTGCAGCCGTACTCGCAGTCGAGCTAGCCAACATGTTAGTGGACGAGCTAGACGTCAGCATCCACACAGTGAAGTTTTACACTGACTCCAGAGTTGTGCTTGGGTATATCTACAACGTCAACCGGAGGTTCTATGTGTACGTTGCTAACAGAGTCACGCGCATAAGGAAGTCCTCACAGCCAGAACAGTGGCACTTTGTCAGCACAGAACACAACCCTGCAGACCATGGAACACGACCAGTACCAGCCGCACTTCTTGAGCAACACCTACTCAGCCTCAGAGTCCTTCGAGCTGGTTGAGCCAGACGCAGATGTAGATGTGCAACCGATGATTGCCACGTTTGGTACCAAAGCTGCTGGAGCACTGCTTGGTTCACACAGATTTGGACGCTTTTCCAGCTGGAAAATGCTAACACGTGGAATAGCCAGGCTCATTCAGAAAGTCAGAACCTGTGCTAGAGCCCCCAAGGGAGATACGCCAAAGGCAGATGAGCTCATGCAGGCAAGAACAATAATCGTCCAGACTGTGCAGCAAGTGACCTTTAAAGAGGAGATCAAGAGTCTGTCCAAAGGAGAAATTGTCTCAAAACACAGCCCTCTCAAGAAGCTTGATCCCATCCTAAATTCAGATGGTGTGTTGAGGATTGGTGGCCGGATGTCATCAGCTACGATTCTCCTGGGAGGAAAAAAATCCCATCATCGTCCCTAAAAACAGCCACGTTGCTACATTGTTGGTGCAGTATTACCATGAAAGAGTCGCACACCAGGGAAGGCACATCACTGAAGGAGTCATTAGGTCCGCCAGGCTGTGGATTCTAGGAGGGAAAAGACTGGTATCCAGCATCATACAAGTGTGTCACCTGCAGGAAGTTAAGAGGAAGTATGGAGAAACAAAAAATTTCCAACTTACGGATCACCCAAGCACCTCCATTCACACAGGTTGGATTAGATCTGTTTGGACCATGGTCTGTCTGTGCTCGTCGTACCAGGGGAGGTCTCTCAGAAAGCAAGCGCTGGGCTGTCATGTTCACCTGCTTGGTCACCAGAGCAGTTCATGTGGAGGTAGTAGAGTCTCTGTCTACATCAAGTTTCATAAATGCACTCAGAAGATTTATTGCTATCAGGGGTCCAGCAAAGCTCTTTCGTTCGGACCGAGGGACGAACTTTGTCGGCGCATGCAAGGAACTCAGCATAACGCCAGGAAATGCTGAGCTTCAGTCTTACCTCAAAGACCAAAGCTGCACTTGGGACTTTAATCTTCCACACTCTTCTCACATGGGGGGAGTGTGGGAAAGAATGATTGGGGTTGCTCGGCGCATTTTAGACAGTATGTTGCTCAAAGTGCATTCCCCCAGTCTGACGCACGAAGTTCTCATCACGCTGATGGCGGAGGTCGTCGCCATAATGAATGCACGACCAATCGTGCCTGTGTTGTTAGATCGCGACATGCCTACTGTACTCACTCCGGCCATGCTTTTAACGCAAAAGGTCGATTCTGTGTCAGCTCCTTCAGGAGACCTCGACCTTAAGGATCTCTACCGGAGCCAGTGGAAACAAGTCTAAGGACTCACTGATTCATTCTGGAAACGAAGGCATCAAGAATACCTGGCAACACTCCAGCCAAGGAGGAAATGGCAAGCAGACCAATCCAACTTACAAATTAGAGATATTGTGCTCTTACAGATGTAGCAACTCAAAAGTTCCTGTGTTTCCGTGACAGGGCCTTGACTGGTCCTTGACAGGTCCTTCACAGGTCCATGACAGTAATCTAATCTAATCTAATCCCCTGCGATGATGCAACACGAGGGCCCGACTGGAAATGCCTCTAAGCAGTCTCGGTAAAAACCAGCTGCAATGCCTCATTTGTCCACGGGGAGGACCAGTGATGTTCCGCTCTCACCGTAGACTGTCTAAAGACACCTCTGAACATATACGCTGGGGTGAGCGGGTGAGCCGATCAGCTGAGACAGAGCACAATCATGGATGTGGCTAGTGGTGCAAAGGATCATCATGATCCGTTCATATCGCCCCCCACAGCACCAAGTGTTCCGCGGATCGGTTGATGGAAAAAAAGTTCCATCAACACTGAAAAAAAGTTCCATCAACACTGAAAAAAAAAAAGTTCTATCAACACTGAGGCACCACTGCAGCTGCTCGTATCTGCAACTCTATGTCACGCACAACAACAACATGCCAACATAAACTTGTTATTAAAGAAAACTGCGCTCGTAACGTCCGTTTTTTAAAGTATATATTTTTTGGCCTTTTATGGATATGACAGCTGAAGAGAGACAGGAAGGAGGGGGCAGAGAGACGGGGAATGACAGGCAGTAAAGGGCTGTCCGATGCGGGATTCGAACCGGGCCGACTGCAGCAAGGACTGTTGCCTCTACACACGAGGCGTCTGCACAACCCACCACACTACCGACCACCCCGTAACTATTTTTTAAGAGTTATATCTGTTTGATGCTTTCTGAAGCCTGCCGTATGAAACACATTCGATTTCTGAGTATTCCTCTGAACACCATAGTGGCCATATTGATAATACAGTATACTGTACAGTATGATGGATACTGATGTCCAGCTGTGGCTTTCACTACATGCAAAGTAGGAGCGAGCGAGAGAGAGAGAGAGTGCGCGAGAGAAGATCGAGACACTTCAGTTATTATGTATAGTAAGGACAGAATAGCCTAGATGTTGATTTGGTAAACAGTGACCATAGGCTAAATGGCGTGAAGCGTAAATGGAAATAATTACGAGTGAATCAAGTATAAAATAAGTCAAGTATGTTTGGTTTTAATAAATTTCATTCCATGAAAGACTTTATTCGCAAGAAGTCTAAGCCAGACACAAAACAGGAGCTCGTCGAGGCCATACAGACGTTTTGGCAAACGAGAGTCACCGTGGACTTTTGCAACAGACTTATCTTTGGACTTTCAAAAGTTGTGCGGTGTATTATTAATAATGAAGGGGGGCATAGTGGAAAATAAACAGTGGTGTCCATGTAGAATAAAAACATAACATATATACTGCAAACTATTAAAACCAAACATACTTGACTTATTTCATACATATTCTTTCCATTTACGCTTTACGCCATTTACCCTATGGAATGGAGGAAAATGAAAAGTAGTCATTCATGTTCATGAGCACACTCAAATCATAGGGCTACAGTATAGTATACAGTACTCAAAACAGCTGCATTTTCCGCTCTGTAATTTGTGTGACACTGGGAGACGAAAAAGCCCATAAAGTGCAAACAAAATGTTGAGCAATGAGAATGCTAATGAGGTGTTTGTATGGTTTACCTGGCCTAAACCGTGCACTACTAAATACCTGCATAAGAAAGGGCTTCCAAAACGCTCGTCTCTGCAGCTCTATGTCGCGCACAACAACAACAAGCCCTCCCCTCCAAATAAACTGTTAATTAAAAAAAAACTCTAGCTTGTATCGGCAGGTCTGGCAGCCCTGTGATGTCTGATATACCGTTTTTTTGTAACTTTTTTTAAGGGTTAGTTTGTTGTTTACATGCAGATGAGCGAGAGAGAGAGTGCGCGAGCACAAGAGAAGAGACGCTTCAGTAATTATATAAAGACTAGTGGTGGGCATAGATTGGCGCGATTAATCTATGCCATGGATCAGCTGTTCCCCGGAGTAAACAAAGGCAGCTGTCCAGGTGAAAGCGGCATTTAAAGAACAACACGAAGAAAAAACACGAGAAAAACACGACAAAAGCACAAAAACTCTCTAAAAACAACATTGCTAGAGAGATCAGGACTCCACAGAGTTACAGTGAAGTAACTGAAACAAAAACGAACAAAAGCGAAACAAGTCAAAAGGGCGACCTCAAAGGCTGGAACAGCTTTGAGAATAGATTAACGCAGAGTTAACACCCCACCACTAGTAAAGACAGAACAGCCTAGATGTTGTTGATTTGGTAAATGGTGACATGTTACACGGGACTCACACAGGAGGCGTTACAGCAGCGGAACGGCAGCGCCGCGGTTTAGCTGTGTCCTTTGCCCGGCGTCAACTCACACTGGACGCGTGTCAGCCGCGGAGCGGCAGCGGAGCGAGTCGGCCGTATTCACGCGAGATCACGAGATCACGCGAGAATCCTGGACATAGGTGAGACCCCGCGATAAACTGTGCATAAAGAAAACAACAACAACAAAGAGCTGACTTTGCTTCTCCTACGTGGAGGAGATTATAAAAAGCATCTGTTGTGTCATAAATTATTGTGTGTTGTTCCACTTCAACAATTAGTCTCTCGTCGTTCATATTGAGACCCTTTGATCGATCTTTGATCACCTGGTGCCACCGGTCATAACGTAACGTTGATGTGAAGTTGTAAAAAGCTACATGAACTGCGTATTGTGTTTTATTTTGAAAGGGGGCGGAAGCTTATTACGTTAATTCTGTGTCGGATTTCCTGTCTGGTGCGCAGTGCTCTGTTGAAATTTACGAGGTTTAGCAGCGGCTCGCGGAAAAAATAGAAATGCTACGGAAAGCTTGCGCCGTGGCGCGGAGAGCCGCTTCTGGGACGCTTCTGAGACGCACCCTGTGTGAGTGCTCTCATTGACTAGACTGGCGGCTATTTGCTACGGTGACCGCGGCACTGCCGTTCCGCTGCCGTTCCGCCTCCGGTGTGAGTTGGCCTTTAGACATAAACACCTTAAATTTAATTTCAATTCATGAACACGCTCAAATCATAAGGCTACTTTATAGTATGCAGTCGTCAAACCAGCGGCATTTTCCGATCTGTGATCTGTGACACTGGGAGACCAATAAGCCCATTACTGTAAGTGCAAACAAAAGGTTGAGCAATGAGAATGCTAATGAGGTGTGTAAGCTACGTCATCTCCAGATAGAACAACTGTAAAAAAGTTCTGTGAGAGAAGCACCATCTCCTGGTCATACCCTGTAATTAAATTAGTAGGTGGAGTTACAGTAAAAAATAGACACACCCAGGAGGAGGGGGGTCACTCTAGCCACGGAACTTTACAGGCAGTTGGCTGGAAGTCATTAAGAAGAGTCATTAAAGGTGGCTCCCCTAGGGTGTATTCAAGACCCACCTCTGAAGTAGTGTTGTTACTTGAAGGACCATAGTGGTATAACACAGTATACCAGACGGGGAGTGTGCCGCCCCTTTAAGGGAACAGAGGAATTTCGGACTCTGCATGCTGTGCATCTCTTAGTTCTTCTCCACAAACAGGGAGCTTTGAGTGAAGCTGTTGTTGTTATTTTTTCTACTTGTTCTTTTTTTCTCAGCTGTACCCTGGAAGGCATATCTGTCTGTGAGTATTGGTTGTTCTTGTGTTGAACTTACCTGTTGAAGCTTTAGAAACAGTTCATATTTGATTTATATGTGAAGAAATGTAAAAAACGGACCGATGCTAATGTGCTAGCTTGTTAATGGCGTTTTCAATGTAACGTTAGCATTAACCTAAGTGTTAATTATTCTCTGTTGTCAGCTAATGAACAATTTAACTTGTTTATAAATATTTGTGTCCTGTATGTGTCCTGTAACAGTGTTTCAACAGTAAACATCTCAAAAATTACCTGATGACTCCGTGTTTATTGGAGAACCCTGTTAGCTATCTGCCAAGTTAACATCAGCAACTAACGAGGGCAGAATAATCATGGTCACTTTAACTGCAATATTATTTATATCATGGTCACATTATCTTACAATATTATTTATATCATGCCACTTTTACCTTAAGTACTTGTTTTTGCACATTGTCTGTTGTTTGCCGGTTATTTGTTTTTTTGTTCATTGTGTAGGTTATAAGATACTTCTGTCTGTTAATTTTGTTTTGCCCTTTCTTCTTTAATTCTGAAGTGTATATTACACTCTGCTGCTGTAATAAGTAAATTTCCTCGTTGTGGGATGAATAAAGTATAATCCAATCTAATCTAATCTAATCTAAAATACAACCACACACACATACACACACAATTGGCTCTTAGCAAAATGTGGAAAGATGGTGGAGTGATGGTCAGCTACGTAGTGGTGCCCTTAGGGCAGTTCGAAAAGATAACTGTTTTATTCATCCTGTTTTCTTTATCCTGCTCCTCCACTGCAGCATGGATATACAATGATGGAAATTCAGGCCACATTACCTCTGTAGGCAGGCACTGTCCTCAACACCGCCCTGAAGAAAGACCACCCATCATTTCTAACAGCTTGTCCAGAAGACTCAGATACTTAAATACAGTTTTTTTCGCTGAGCCTGGCGTGGCGCGGAAAGAACTTTCAAGGAGACCTGCATCATCGCCCCGACTTAAACCTGGCTTGGTAAGGCTGTCCAAGATGCGGAGGTAAATCTCAACAACTTCACCATCTTCAAAGCAGGCTGTACGAGGGAGTCAGGCTAGGAGGGAGGTGGAGGGGTCTGCATGTACGTCAACAACCGGTGGTGTACGGATTTGCTTCATTTTGCCTGGCTCAGAGCCACCACACTGAGCTTCATAACAGCTCTTGTGGCGAAACCTGTGGGCGACATCACAAATACTAAGTCCATGTTTTATACCCTATGCTTGGCGTGCAGGTGTACATTATTAATAGTTTGTGCAGATGATCATTAGGGAAACTGGTAAAGTAATTGTAACTGTGTAGCTCAGTTATTATAAATCAGGCTGCTCAGCCAGATGGAGTAAAACAAGAGTAAATAACTGTGTTGTTGTGAAGAAATTGATTAAATCAATGGTCAATGGTGAGTTCAGGAGGAGAGAAAGTGTTCAGGAGCCTGTGGTGTCTTATGCTGTAGTTTTTATTGAAGAGATGCTCAAATGCTCTCACACAACACAACATAAATTTGGCCCTTTAAAATTGCGTCCCAGATTTTTGTCTACTCCGTCAGATTTCTACAAAAGCATAATTTAATCAACCATAAGGGGCCCCTCCGAAAACATACATCTAGGTGGTGCTGTAGAGCCATTTTTGTACGTCCATGTCCAAGACCACTAAAATACGTAATTTTACATACACCCGACATTTTCGTGAGTTTTCGAGTACATATAGGCCGTCTAAAATGCAATTTACTTTTAGGAAGAAAATAAATAAATAAATAAATAATTACATGAATAAAAACATAAATAATAATAATAAACATTCGAGATTCAATAGGGCCTCGCACCGCAATGCTCGGGCTCTAATAATAACTAGAAAATTTCTAAAGAAATTTTGAGTGTGCGTGACTCTGGCCCCGTCGTCCCCATACATTATTACTGACACTGCTCAGCAAATTCAGTACTAGAAAATTCCCGCAGAAATTTTGAGACTGACGTGTGGGCTGTTGCTGGGGTTCTGTATTCAAAAAGCACACCTCAAATAGTCATTATTAACATGTTTATTTAGACACAGGATCTTACGCGCTAGCAATTAACATTAGCATGTTAAAATTATCTTGTTGTCATTAGCATGTTATCCTTAGGATGATAGCACTGATGCGCTAGCAATTAATATTAGCATGATAGCATTAGCAATTAGCATTAACATGTTAGCTGTGATGCGCTAGCAGTTAGCACTAGAATGTTAACATTAGCATGTGAGCATTAGCATATTAACATTAGCATGTTATCATAAGCAGGATTGCGCTGATGTGCTAGCAATTAACATTAGCATGTTAACATTAGCATTCTAACATTAGCATGTTAACGCTGATACGCTAGCAATTAACATTAGCATGTTCGCATTAGCATGTTAACATTGGCATGTTTGCAATGAAGCGCTAGCAATTAACATTAGCATGTTAACATTAGCATGTTAACGCTGTTGCGCTAGCGAATAACATTAACATGTTACCATTAGCATGTTAGCATTACCATGTTAACATTAGCAATTAACATTAACATGTTACCTTAGCATGTTAATGCTGATGCGCTGACGCGCTAGCAATTAACATTAGCATGTTAACATTAGCATGTATTTAATCCTAGTGGCTAATGTTAATTAACATTAACATGTTAACATTAGCTTATTAGCAATTAACATGTATTTAATTCCTAGTGACTAATGTTAATTAGCATTAGCATGTATTTAATCCTAGTGGCTAATGTTAATCAACATTAGCATGTTAACATTAGCTTGTTAGCAATTAACATGTATTTAATTCCTAGTGGCTAATGTTAATTAGCACTAATTTTAGCATTGGTAACTAATGTTAGCAAATAGCATGTCTTTACAGCTAACGTCAACACGCTAGCTGATCTGCTGTCTCTGTCTGCCATTTTAGACAGACAATTTCAAATTAAGTGCCAAGAACTACAAAAATGGCCACCGCTCGGCTTCTGCCTGCTGGCCCCTCCCCCCTCTCCTCCTTCAAGCAGGCTGAGGTTGCCAAGCAACCAGGACCTAATCAGCAGCAGCTGATCTGCACCTGTTAAAATGTCAGTTAGAAATCCTGAGACTGAGAGAAAATGCTGAGACTTTTGGCCAAACCGTATTTCCAATCATTGAACCGGCTTAACTTTCAGCATCGTGAGCCCTTCCTGATCGTCTACATAGTCGTTTTGTGTCGATAAATGAAGAAATGTGCCCTTGGGAGCAAGAGAGAGAAACGTTACTTCTGCTTTCCTCCAGAAAATTTCACACCTTTGTAACATGGGAGTATATGAGGCTGAGGATTGGAGTTGCTGCCGCATATTTGCGTGTCACGCCAAAACTAAATATCTGACAGCTACAACAGTGTTATCACTGCGACTGCCTCAAATTTTCCTACGTTTCAGGGTATAATCATATCTGTAGCTGTGCATTTGCGGCCACAGTCGCAGTTTACAAATTTATTTTTCGACGACTTTTTCTCTCCCCCTCCACTCTAGCATGACATCACTCACTCTAGCTCTGGAAAGTTCTCGCAATACACACCCATTCATTTTTTGGCGTGGTTTTTGGCGATTTTTGGCAAAACCGTAAAAAATTTGTGTATGTGCGACAAAAACTCTGGGAGGAGAAGCAAACCGAAAAAAAAACACGGAAGAAACGGAAAACGAATAATAAGAATAAGAACTAGAAAAATTTCTAAAGAAATTTTGAGTGTGCGTGACTCTGGCCCCGTCGTCCCCATGCATTATTACTGACACTGCTCAGCAAATTCAGTACTAGAAAAGAAATTTTGAGAGTGACGAGTGGGCTGTTGCTGGGGGTCTGTATTCAAAAAGCACACCTCAAACAGTCATTTTTAACATGTTTATTTAGACACAGGAGCAGCTAGCGCTTACGTGCTAGCAATTAGCATTAGCATTTTAGCATTAGCATGTTAACAATGATGGACTAGCAGTTAGCATTACCATGTTACCATTAGCATGTTAACGATGATGGGCTAGCAGTTAGCATTGGCTTCTTAGCATTAGCATGTTAGCGCTGATGTGCTAACAGTTAGCATTGGCATGTTACCATTAGCCTGTTAGCATTAACATATTAACATTAGCATGTTAACATTAGCATGTTAACATTAGCATGATAACGCTGATGCGCTAGCAGTTAACATTAGCATGTTAGCATTAGCATGTTAATAATCAACATGTATTTAATTCCTAGTGGCTAATGTTAATTAGCACAAATTTTAGCATTGGTCGCTAATGTTTGCAAATAGCATGTCTTTACAGCTTGCGCCAACGGTCTGCTGTCTCTGTCTGCCATTTTACACAGACAGGTTCAAATTAAGTGCCAAGAACTACTAAAATGGCCGCCGCTCAGGTTCTGCTGGCCCCTCCCCCCTCTCCTCCTTCACGCAGGCTGAGGTTGCCAAGCAACCAGGACCAACTGTAATCAGTGGAGGAGTTACTGCACCTGTTAGAATGTCACTTAGAGACTGAGAGAAAATGCTGAGAACTCCTCTCAAACAGGAAGGATTTCTGACCAAAACAGTATTTCCAATCATTGAACCGACATAACTGGGGGCATCGAATGCTAATGCTAACATTAACATGTTAGCATTAGCATGTTAACATTAGCATGTTAGCATTAACATGTTAACACTAATGCGCTAGCAGTTAACATTAGCATGTAAGCATTAGCATGTTAACATTAGCATGTTAGCATTAATATGTTAGCATTAGCATGTTAACATTGATGCGCTAGCAGTTAGCATTAGTATGTTAGCATTAGCATGTTAACATTGATGCGCTAGCAGTTAGCATTAGCAAGTTAGCATTAGCATGTTAACACCGATGTGCTAGCAGTTAGCATTAGCATGTTAACATTAACATGTTAGCATTAGCATGTTAACACTGATGCGCTAGCAGTTAGCATTAGCATGTTAGCATTATCTTGTTAGTAATCAACATGTATTTAATTCCTAGTGGCTAATGTTAATTAGCACAAATTTTAGCATTGGTCGCTAATGTTTGCAAATAGCATGTCTTTACAGCTTGCGCTAACGCTCTGCTGTCTCTGTCTGCCATTTTACACAGACACAGACAAATTAAGTGCCAAGAACTACTAAAGTCCACTCTAGCGATGACATCACTCACTCTATTTTTCTTCACGTTTTTTTTTTCACCCTCTTTGACCCAATCCCCTGTCTTCTTCTTTACGTCCAACCGTTGCTGCTCCCCCTTCGCCCCTCTTGCCCCGCTTGGTCATTTATGGGACCACATGTTGGTTCCCCTCCGCCCGGCATCCCCTTCTCCCAATCCTGTTCGGGAGCGGATTTTACCGGGAAATTGTTTTCAATACTCTTAATAGATATTTTTCAAACTGTCATCACCAGAACTTCATGACTTACAAACACTTATATTAAACAACATTGTTATATCTTATAATGTTTCCTGGTGCATGTTCACACTTCTATTACCAAAATTCTATCTTTTCATAGAAACTTTCATCCACAGTTGGCATCCGGGCCATTTCAGCAGAGGGCATCAACACTGCAGGAAATACTTATCCCCTTTCACAACATTTTAAGGCATCACTTAGTTTTATCACCTGTGTTCTTCTCATATGAACACTGTTGAAAAGCTGCATCCTGTCACATACCTAAGCAATGTAAGACGTAATATTCTGAAACTACCAACAGTGTCCAAGATGTATGGGGGGGAGATGTCAACGGTGCCAGAGTCACGCACCACTCAAAAGTTCTTTAGAAATTTTCTAGTTGAGTGTGCCTGAAGGACGCACACTCTTTATTCTCTCGGGGCTTATGAGTATGCTGGCAAGGCGCCACCACTATATGTTATCCACCGCGCTATTGAGTGTGCCTGAAGGCCACTCTTTAAAACCTCTCGGGCTTATTGAGTGTGCTCGAAAAAGAGCACACTCTTTAAAACCCTCGGGCCTGATTCTTATTGAGTGTGGCCTGAAAGGCACACTACATCCACGTATTGGTTGTGTTGAAAGCGCACACTATATTTTATCCACCGGCTTATCTTATTATTCTTATCTTACGCCCTTTTTTTGCGGTTCGCTATCCTCCCAGAGTTTTTGTCGCCACATACACAAAAACGGGTATCGAACGACGTGCGGCTCGGCCGGGACATGTGTGCTCTTGTTTTCTAAGGGTTTCGGCAAACGGTTTTGCCAAAAATCCAGAAAAAACGAAGCCAAAAAAATGAATGGGTGTGTATTGCGAGAACTCTCCAGACTAGAGTGCGTGATGTCATCGTTAGAGTGAGAGGGGAGAGAAAAATCAGTGAAAAAATAAAACGGATTTCACTACCCTGGCTCAAATGCCCGCTACAGACATGATTATCCCCTCAAATGTAGAAAATTCTGAGGTGATCGCAAGTGATAACACTGTTGAAGACTGTCTCATATAGTTTGGCTCCATACAGGCTGATTTGAATCGACTACTCCCGCCAACAGCCTCATAGACTCCAATGTTAAAAAAGGAGCGAAATTTTCTGGAGAAAGGCAGAAGTAACGTTTCTCTCTCTTGCTCCTGAGGGCACATTTCTTCATTTATCGACACACAAACGAATATGTAAAACGATCAGGAAGGTCTCATCGTGCCTCAGTTAGCCGGTTCAATGATTGGAATTACGGTTTGGCCAAAAGTCCTTCCTTTTCGAGAGGGATTCTCAGCATTTTCTCTCAGTCTCTAACTGACATCATCTAACAGGTGCCAGATCAGCTGCGCTGATTAGGTCCTGGTTGCTTGGCACTCAGCCTGCGTGAAGGAGAAGAGGGGGGAGGGCCACCAGAGCCGAGCGGCAGCCATTTAGTAGTTCTTGGACTTAATTTGAACTTGTCTGTCTAAATGGCAGACAGAGACAGCAGAGCAGCTAGCTCGTTAACAGCTAATGATATTACAATAGCCACTAGGAATTAAATACATGCTAAATTAACTGGTATGCCAACAGGTAATGTTAATTGCTAGTGCATCAGCGTTAACATGCTTGCTACATGCTAATGCTAACGCAATCCATGCTAATGCTAACATGCTAATGTTAACATGCTAATGCTAACATGACAATGCTACATGTTAATGTTAACTGTTAGCCCATCAGCGTTAACATCTAAATGCTAACATGCCATGCTAATTGTTACTAGCATCAGCGCTTACACCATGCTAATTAACATGGCTAATGCTAACATGCTAATGTTAACATGCTAATGTTAAGGAACTGTTAGCCCATCAGCGCTAACATGCTAATGTTACCATGCGTAATGCTAACATGCTAATGTTAAAATGCTAATGCTAACATGCTAATGTTAACTGCTATCCCATCAGCGTTAACATGCTAATGTTAACATGTTTAATGTTATCCTATGCTAATGTTAATTGTGTAGCCCATCACCGTTAAAATGCTAAGTTAACCCATGCTAAGTTAACATGCTGTAATAGTATATAACCCATGGAATGCCAAAGTTACTGTTAACATGCTAGCTAACATGCAATGGCTAACATGCTAATGTTAACTGTTAGCCCATCGCGCTAACATGCTAATGGTAACATGCCAATGTATAATGTAGCACTCAGCGCTAACATGCAATGCTAACATGCTAATGTAACATGCTAATGTTAACATGCAATGCTAAATGTTTACCCATCAGCGCTAACCTGCTAATGTCTAACATGCTAATCAACTGCTAATGTAACATGCTAATGTAAATCATGTTACAGCAGCTAACATGCTAATGTTAACTGCTAATGCATCAGCTAACATGCTAATGCTTAACAATGCAATGTAACTGCTAGCCATCATGTTTAACATGCTATTTAAATGCTAATGTAACATGCCTAATGTTAATGTTAGCCCATCAGCGTTAATGCTAAGTTAAAGCTAATGCTAACATGCTAATGCTAAATGCGAATGTACATGCTAATGTTAACATGCTAATGTACATGCTATGAATGTTAGCATGGCTAATTGCTAATGCTAACATGCGCATGCTAACTCTAATTTTAACATTGTCATGTTAACATGCATGCTAAAACTGTAGCCATCAGCGCAAAAGCTACTCTAACATGCTTAATGGCTAACATGCTAATGTAATGATAGCCATAAGCGCTTAACATCTACTGCTAACTGCGAATGCTACATGCAATGTTAACATGCTATGTTAAGTTGCCATCAGCTAACATGCTAGTATCAATGTCTTAATGTACATGACTGCTAAATTTATGCTACTGCGTCCATCAGAACATGCTAATGCAAATGCTCATGCTAGCTAAAATTCACTGTTAATTGCTAGCACGTAGCGCTATGCTCCTGTGTCTAAATAAACAGTTAAAAATGATCTTTGAGGTGTGCTTTTTGAATACAGACCCCCAGCAACAGGCCCACTCGTCACTCTCAAAATTTCTTTTCTAGTACTAATTTTGAGCAGTGTCGAAAATTGTATGGGACGACGGGGCCGAGTCAGGACACTCAAAATTCTTTAGACATTTTTCTAGTTTTATTATATTATCTTAGCCCTTTTTTGTCGCTATTCCCCAGAGTTTTTGTCGCACATACACAAAACGGGTATCAAACGTGAGGCTGGCCGGGACTGGTGCTATGTCTTTTCTAAGAGTTTGGCAAACGTTTGCCAAAATCGACAAACGAAGCCAAAAAATGATGGGTGTGTATGCGAGAACTCTCCAGACCTAGAGTGCGGTGATGTTTCATCGTTAGAGTGGAGAGGGGAGAGAACAAGATCAGTGAAAAAATAAAACGGATTTCACTACCTGCCTCAAATGCCCACTACAGACATGATTATCCCTCAAATGTAGGAAAACGAGGTGATCGCATGTGATAACACTGTTGAAGCTGTCTCCTATATAGTTTTGCTCCATCAGGCTGATTGATCGATACTCCCGCCCACAAGCCTCATGACTCCAATGTTAAAAAGGAGCGAAATTTTCTGGGAAAAAGGCAGAAGTAACGTTTCTCTTCTTGCCTCTGAGGGCACATTTCTTCATTATCGACACAAAACGAATATGTTAAACGATCAGGAAGGTCTCATCGTGCCTCAGGTTAGCCGGTTCAATGATTGGAATTACGGTTTGGCAAAAGTCCTTCCTTTTCGAGAGGAGTTCTCAGCATTTTCTCTCAGTCTCTAACTGAATTCTAACAGGTGCAGATCGCTGCTGATTAGGTCCCTGGTGCTGGCAACCTCAGCCTGCGTGAAGAGAGAAGAGGGGGGAGGGGCCACCAGAAGCCGAGCGGGCCCATTTTAGTAGTTCTGGCACTTAATTTGAACTTGTCTGTCTAAAATGGCAGACAGAAGCGCAGAGCGCTAGCTTCGTTAACATGCTAATGATAATTACCATTAGCCACTAGGAAATTAAATACATGCTAATATTAACATGTATGCAACATGGTTATCTATTGCTAGTGCATCACGTTACAGCTAATGCTCTACCTGCTAATGCTAACATGCTAATGCTAACATGCTAATGTTAACCTGCTAATGCTAACATGACAAAGCTAACATGTTAATGTTAACTGTTAGCCCATCAGCGTTAACCATGCTTTTTAATGCTAACAATGCTAATGTAACCTGCTATGTTAACTGTTAGCCATCAGCGCTAACATGCTAATGTTAAAATGCGAATGCTAACATGCTAATGTTAACATGCTAATGCTACATGCTAATGCTAACTGCAATGTTAAACTGTTAGCCCATCAGCGCTAACATGCTAATGTTAACATGCGAATGCTAACATGCTAATGGTTAACATGCTAATGGCTAACATGCTAATGCTAACTGCTAGCCCTCAGCGTTAACATGCTAATGTTAACTGTTAATGTTATCATGCCTAATGTTAATTGTTAGCGCATCACCGTTTAAAATGCTATGCTAACATGCAATGTTAACATGTTAATGCTAACATAGACTCATCAATTAGTAATGCCACTGAATGTTAACATGCTAAAGCTAACATGCCAAGCTAACTGCTAATGTAACTGTTTAGCCATCAGCGCTAAACATGCTAATGTAACATGCCAATGTTACTGTTAGCACATCGCTAACATGCTAATGTTACATGCTAATGTTAAATGCTAGTGCTCAGCGTAACATGCTAATGGTAAAATGCCAATGGTATGCCTAGCCAATCAGTTGTTAACATGCTAATGGTAAACATGCTAATGCTAACCATGCTAATGTTAACTGTTAGCCATCAGCACGATCAGCGCTAACATGCTAATGTTACCATGCTAATGTTAACTGTTAGCCATCAGCGCTAACATGACAATGCTAAAATGCGAATACTAACATGCTATATTAACATGCTAATGTTAACATGTAATGTTAACTGCTAGCCCACAGCGTTAACATGTTAATGTTAACATGCTAATGCTAACATGTTAATGCAACATGTTAATGCTAAAATGCTAATCGTTAAACCTGTTAATGGCTAAACATGCTAATGCTAACATGCTAATGCTAACTGCTTTAGTCCATCATTGTTACACCATGCTAATGCTAAAATGTCATGCTAATTGCTAGCACGTAAGCGCTAGCTGCTCCTGTGTCTAAATAAACATGTTAAAAATGACTGTTTGAGGTGTGCTTTTTGAATACAGACCCCCAGCAAACCCCCACTCGTCACTCTCAAAATTTCTTTTCTGTACTAAATTTGCTGAGCAGTGTCGACGGGGCCAGAGTCAGCACACTCAAAATTTCTTTAGAAATTTTTCTAGTTATTATTATTATTGTCTTCCGTTCTTCCGTGTTTTTTTCGGTCGCTTCTCCTCCCAGAGTTTTTGTCGCACATACACAAAACGGTATCAAAACGACCGGCTCGGCCGGGAATCGATGGCTAAGACTTTTCAAAGAGTTTCGGCAAACCGGTTTTGCCAAAAATCTAGAAAAACGAAGCCAAAAAATGAATGGGTGTGTATTGCGAGAACTTTCCAGACCTAGAGTGCGTGATGTCATCTCTAGAGTGGAGAGGGAGAGAACAATCAGTGCAAAAATAAAACGGATTTCACTACCCTGGCCTCAAATGCCAGCTACAGACATGATTATCCCCTTAAATGTAGAAAATTCGAGGTGATCGCAGTGATAACACTGTTGAAGCTGTCTCCTATATAGTTTTGGCTCCATACAGGCTGATTGATCGACTACTCCCGCCAACAGCCTCATATACTCCCATGTTATTTTGAGCCGAGAATTTTCTAGAAGACGCAGGGAGCAATTGTGCTTTCTCTGAGTCCTCGGCCAAGTTTTATACACTTTTCGCCTGAAACTTGGCACAGACATTTTAACAAACGAGCATTCTTCTGGTCATTTCAGATTTTGGTTTGAGGCATACCTTATGGTTTTTTTTGGCCACCTTCGAGGGGGATCATTCAGACATATACTGTGCATCTCAGAGGACAGAGGCTGCATGCCAGCACCTGTGAACTAATTACTCTGGACCTGCAGCTCACCTGGTTGCTTTTGGCAACATCAAGCATGCATTTTCTCACAAACACAAACACATAGACAGACAGGCAGACCACACACACACACACACACACCACACACACACACACAGAACAAGCACACATGTATTTAATTCCTGGAGGAGAGGGGAGGGGCCAGCAGAACCTGAGCGCGGCCATTTTAGTAGTTCTTGGACTTAATTTGAACCTGTCTGTGTAAAATGGCAGGACAGAGACAGCAGAGCGTTAGCGCAAGCTGTAAAGACATGCTATTTGCAACATTTGCTAACATTAGGCACCATGCTAAAATTTGTGCTAATTAACATTAGCCACTAGGAATTAAATACACTTGATTCTAACATGTTAATGTTAATGCTAATAACATTAGCCACTTGGAATTAAACACATGCTAAGTTAACATGCTAATGTTAACATATTAATGTAACATGCTAATCATACATGCTAATGCTCATATCCACTATCTACTGATGCATCGTACATACTCATGCCTAACATGCTAATGTAACATGCTTGCTAACGTAATGCTAACTGCTAGCGTATCAGTGTTAACATGCCAGCGTTAACATGCTAATGCTACATGCTAATGTTTACATGCTAACTGCTAATACTGATTTGCTGGCAGGTAGTGTCAGTAATATGCATGCGGAACGTGGGGCCAGAGTCAGGCACACTCAAAATTTCTTTAGAAATTTTTCTAGTTGAGTGTGCCTGAAAGCGCACACTATATGTTATCCACCGCGCTTATTCTTATTATTATTAATCTTACGCCCTTTTTTTGGTTCGCTACTCCTCCCAGAGTTTTTGTCGCACATACACAAAACGGGTATCGAAACGTGCGGCTCGGCCGGACATGTGTGCTATGTCTTTTCTAAGGTTTCGGCAAACGGTTTTGCCAAAAATCCAGAAAAACGAAGCCAAAAAAAATGAATGGGTGTGTATTGCGAGAACTCTCCAGACCTAGAGTGCGTGATGTCATCGTTTAGAGTGGAGAGGGGAGAGAAAAACAGGTGAAAAAATAAAACGGATTTCACTACCCTGGCCTCAAATGCCCAGCTACAGACATGATTATCCCCTTAAATGTAGGAAAATTCGAGGTGATCGCAGTGATACACTCTTGAAGCTGTCTCCTATATAGTTTTGGCTCCATGGGCTGATTGATCGACTACTCCCGCCAACAGCCTCATAGACTCCAATGTTAATTAAAAAAGGAGCGAAATTTTCTGGGAGAAAGGCAGAAGTAACGTTTCTCTCTCTTGCTCCTGAGGGCACATTCTTTCATTATCGACACAAAACGATATGTAAAACGATCAGAAGGTCCCATCGTGCCTCAGGTTAAGCCGGTTCAATGATTGGAATTACGGTTTGGCCAAAGTCCTTCCTTTTCGAGAGGAGTTTCTCAGCATTTTCTCTCAGTCTCTAACTGACATTCTAACAGGTGCAGATCAGCTGCTGCTGATTAGGTCCTGGTTGCTTGGCAACCTCAGCCTGCGGAAGGAGAAGAGGGGGAGAGGGGCCACCAGAAGCCGAGCGGCAAGCCATTTTAGTAGTTCTTGGCACTTAATTTGAACTTGTCTGTCTAAAATGGCAGACCAGAGACAGCAGAGCAGCTAGCTCGTTAACATGCTAATGATAATTACCATAGCCACTAGGAATTAAATACATGCTAATATAACATGGTAATGCCAACATGGTAATGTTAATGCTAGTGCATCAGCGTTAACATGCTATGTAAGCGAATGCTAACATGCTAATGCTAACTGCTAATGTTAACATGCTAATGTTAAATGCTCATGCTAACTACAATGCTACATGTTATGTTAACTGTTAGCCCATCAGCGTTAACATGCTATGCTAAACATGCTAATGCTAACATGCTAATGTTTAACATGTGAATGCTAACATGCTAATGTTAACATGCAATGTTAAACATGCTAATGCTAACATGCTAATGTTAACTTGCTAGCCGCAATCAGCGTCTAACATTGCTAATGTTAACTAATGTTAAATGTTACATGCTAATGTTAATTGTTAGCGCATCACCGTTTAAATGCTAATGCTAACATGTAATGTTAACATGTTAATGCTAACATAGTATATAACATGGTATGCCAACATGTTAATGTTAACATGCTAAGCTAACTGCCAATGCTAACATGCTAATGTTAACTGTTAGCCCATCGCCGCTAACAATGCTAACTGGTAACCATGCCAATGTTAACTGTTAGCACATCAGCGTTACAACATGTTAATGCTAACATGCTAATGTTAACTGCTTGTGCATCAGCGCTAACATGCTAATGTAAATGCCAATGGTAACTGCTAGCCCATCAGTGTTAACCATGCTAATGTTAACATGCTAATGTTAACATGCCAATGTAACTGTTCGCCATCAGCGCTACACATGCAAGTTAAACATGCTAATGCTAACTGCTAATGCTAAAAATGCAATGAGTAACATGCTAATGTTACATGCTAATGTTAACTGTTAGCCCATCAGCGTTAACATGCTAATGCTTAACATGCGAATGCTAACATGCTACTGTTAACATGCTAATGTTAAATGCAATGCTAACTGTAGCACATCAGTTCTAAATGTATGTAACATGCTAATGTAACTGCTAATGTTACGTTAGCCCATCAGCGCTAACATGCTAATGCTAAAATGCAATGTTAATGCTATGTTACATGCTAATGCAACTGCTATGTTAACTGCTAGTCCCTATTGTTAACATGCTAATGCTAAATGCCAAACTGCTAGCTAAAAATGCTAATGTTATGCTAGCACGTAAGCGCTAGCTGCTCCTGTGTCTAAAAAAACATGTTAAAAATGACTGTTTGAGGTGTGCTTTTTGAATACAGACCCCCAGCAAACCCACTCGTCACTCTCAAAATTTCTTTTTCTAGTACAATTTGCTGAGCAGTCAGATTGTCGACGGGGCCAGAGTCAGCACACTCAAAATTCTTTAGAAATTTTTCTAGTTATTATTATTATTCTTATGCCCTTTTTTTGGCTCGCTACTCCTCCCAGAGTTTTGTGCTCCATACATAAAACGGGTATCAAAACGACCGGCTCGGCCGGGGACATGTGTGTGCTATGTCTTTTCTAAGGTTTCGCAAACGGTTTTGCCAAAAATCGACAATTACGAAGCCAAAAAATGAATGGTGTGTGTATTGCGAGAACTTTCCAGAGCTATAGAGTGAGTGATGTCATCGCTAGAGTGGAGAGGGAGGAGAGACGATCAGTGAAAAAATAAACGGATTTGACCTCCGTGGACTCAAATGCCCCACTACAGACACGATTTCTACATAGAAACGTAGCAAAATTGTTGTGTATCACTCACATTTCTAGTTGAGTGTGCGTGCAAGGCGCACACACTAATGTTATCCACCGCGCTTATGAGGTGTGCGGCAAAGCGCACACTATATGTTATCCACCGCGCTTATTCTTCTTCTTCTTATTATTATTATTATTCTTACGCCCTTTTTTCGGTTCGCTCCTCCTCCCAGAGTTTTTTGTCGCACATACACAAAACGGGTATCAAAACGTGCGGCTCGGCGGGACATGTGTGCTGTGTCTTTTCTAAGGTTTCGGCAAACGGTTTTGCCAAAAATCGACAAAACGAAGCCAAAAAATGAATGGGTGTGTATTGCGAGAACTTTCCAGAGCTAGAGTGAGTGATGTCATGCTAGAGTGGAGGGGGAGAGAAAAAGTCGTCGAAAAATAAATTTGTAAACTGCGACTGTGGCCGCAAATGCACAGCTACAGATATGATTATACCCTGAAACGTAGGAAAATTTGAGGCAGTCGCAGTGATAACACTGTTGTAGCTGTCAGATATTTAGTTTTGGCGTGACACGCAAATATGCGGCAGCAACTCCAATCCTCAGCCTCATATACTCCCATGTTACAAAGGTGTGAAATTTTCTGGAGGAAAGCAGAAGTAACGTTTCTCTCTCTTGCTCCCAAGGGCACATTTCTTCATTTATCGACACAAAACGACTATGTAGACGATCAGGAAGGGCTCACGATGCTGAAAGTTAAGCCGGTTCAATGATTGGAAATACGGTTTGGCCAAAAGTCTCAGCATTTTCTCTCAGTCTCAGGATTTCTAACTGACATTTTAACAGGTGCAGATCAGCTGCTGCTGATTAGGTCCTGGTTGCTTGGCAATCTCAGCCT